>NW_022630665.1:0-76957 GCF_010909765.2 Amblyraja radiata | reverse complement strand
TTTCGGCAGCCACATTTATTTCAAAAGCCACATGCATTTCAAAAGCCACATTTCAAAAGCCACATTCATTTCAAAAGCCACATTTCAAGTCACACCTCAAAAGCCACACCTCAAAGGCTACTTTTTTTTTTTCAAAAGCCACATTTCTTTCAAAAGCCACGTTTCTTTCAAGCCCCATTTCTTTCAAAAGCCACATTCATATTAAAAGCCACGTTAATTTCAAAAGCTACATTTATTTCAAAAGCCACATTTAATTCAAGAGCCCCATTTATTTCAAGCCACATTTATTTCAAGAGCCCCATTTATTTCAAGCCACATTTCAAAAGCCACATTCATTTCAAGCCACATTTCAAGTCACACCTCTAAAGCCACACCTCAAAAGCCACGTTTTTTTCAAAAGCCACATTTATTTCAAAAGCCAAACCTCAAAGCCACAATTATTTCAAGCCACATTTATTTCAAAAGCCACATTGCTTTCAAAAGACACACCCCAGCAGCCACATTTATTTGAAAAGCCACATTTCAAAAGACACATTTCTTTCAAAAGCCACATTTCAAAAGCCACATTCATTTCAAATGCCACATCAATTTCTAAAGCCAAACCTTAAAAGCTACACTTCAAAAGATACATTTATTTCAAGCCACACCACAAAAGCCACACGTCAAAAGCCACATTTCTATCAAAAGCCACATTTCTATCAAAAGCCACATTTATTTCAAAAGCTACAGTTACATCAAAAGCCACACCACAAGCCACACCGCAAAAGCTACACCTCAAAAGCCACTTTTCTTTCAAAAGCCATATTCATTTCAAAAGCCACATTTAATTCAAAAGCCACATTTCAAAAACCACATTTCTTTCAAAAGCCACATTCATTTCAAAAGCCACATTTATTACAACTGCCACATTTATTTCAAGAGCCACATTTATTTCAAGAGCCCCATTCATTTGAACCCACATTTATTTCAAAAACCACATTTCAAAAGCCACATTTACTTTAAAAACCACAATTCAAAAGCTATATTTTTGTCAAAAGGCACATTTCAAAGGCCAGATTTATTTCAAAAACCGCATTTCAAAAGCCAGATTCATTTCAAAAGCCAGATTCATTTCAAAAGCCACATTTCAAGTCACACCTCAAAAGCCACACATCAAAAGCCACTTATTTTTTCAAAAGCCACATTTATTTCAAAAGCCACGTTTATTTCAACAGCTACGTTTATTTCAAAAGCCACATTTATTTCAAAAGCCACGTTTATTTCAACAGCTACGTTTATTTCAAAAGCCACATTTATTTCAAAAGCCACATTTCAAAAACCACATTTCTTTCAAAACCCACATTCATTTCAAAAGCCACATTTATTACAACAGCCACATTTGTTTCAAGCCACATTTATTTCAAGCCACATTTATTTCAACAGCCACACCTGAAAAGCCACAGTTATTTTAAAAGCCACATTTAAAAAACACATTTTTTTTCAAATGCCACATTTCAAAACCACATTTATTTTAAAAGCCACATTTCGAAAGCCACATTTTTTTCAAAAGCAACATTTCAAAAGCCACATTCATTTCAAATGCCACATTTCAAGTCACACCTCAAAAGCCACACCTCAAAAGCCACTTTTTTTTTTCAAAAGCCACATATCTTTCAAAAGCCAGATTTCTTTCAAAAGCCACACCCCAGAAGCCACATTTATTTGAAAAGCCACATTTCAAAAGACACATTTCTTTCCAAAGCCACATTTCAAAAGCCACATTCATTTCAAATGCCACATCAATTTCTAAAGCCAAACCTTAAAAGCTACACTTTAAAAGCTACATTTATTTCAAAAGCCACATTTCTATCAAAAGCCACATTTATTTCAAAAGCTACAGTTACATCAAAAGCCACACCACAAGCCACCGCTAAAGCACCACCTCAAAAGCCACTTTTCTTTCAAAAGCCACATTCATTTCAAAAGCCACATTTATTTCAAAAGCCACATTTATTTCAAAAGCCAGATTTCTTTCAAAAGCCACACCCCAGAAGCCACATTTATTTGAAAAGCCACATTTCATAAGACACATTTCTTTCCAAAGCCACATTTCAAAAGCCACATTAATTTCAAATGCCACATCAATTTCTAAAGCCAAATGTCAAATACGACATTGATTCAAAAACCACTTTTATTTCAAAACCCACATTTATTTCAAGAGCCCCACTTATTTCAAGCCACATTTCAAAAGCCACATTTATTTTAAAAGCCACATTTCAAAAGCTACATTTTTTTCAAAAGCCACGTTTTTTATCAAAAGTCACATTTATTTCAAAAGCCACATTTCTTTCAAAAGCCACATATCTTTCAAAAGCCACATATCTTTCAAAAGCCACATTTCTTTCAAAAGCCACATATCTTTCAAAAGCCACAGCCCAGAAGCCACATTTATTTGAAATGCCACATTACAAAAGACACATTTCTTTCCAACCCCACATTTCAAAAGCCACATTCATTTCAAAAGCCAAATTTCAAAAACGACATTTATTTCAAAACCACTTTTATTTCAAAAGCCACGTCTATTTAAACAGCCACATTTATTTTAAAAGCCACATTTCGATAGGCCACATTTATTTTAAAAGCTACAGTTACTTCAAAAGTCACACCACAAAAACCACACCGCAAAAGCCACACCTCAAAAGCAACAGTTATTTCAAAAGCCACATTTAAAAACCACATTTATTTTAAAAGCCACATTTCGGCAGCCACATTTATTTCAAAAGCCACATGCATTTCAAAAGGCACATTTCAAAAGCCACAATCATTTCAAAAGCCACATTTCAAGTCACACCTCAAAAGCCACACCTCAAAGGCTACTTTTTTTTTCAAAAGCCACATTTCTTTCAAAAGCCACGTTTCTTTCAAGCCCCATTTCTTTCAAAAGCCACATTCATATTAAAAGCCACGTTAATTTCAAAAGCTACATTTATTTCAAAAGCCTCATTTAATTCAAGAGCCCCATTTATTTCAAGCCACATTTATTTCAAGAGCCCCATTTATTTCAAGCCATATTTATTTCAAAAGCCACATTTCAAAAGCCACATTCATTTCAAGCCACATTTCAAGTCACACCTCTAAAGCCACACGTCAAAAGCCACGTTTTTTTCAAAAGCCACATTTATTTCAAAAGGCAAACCTCAAAGCCACAATTATTTCAAAAGCCACATTTATTTCAAAAGCCACATTTCTTTCAAAAGACACACCCCAGCAGCCACGTTTATTTGAAAAGCCACATTTCAAAAGACACATTTCTTTCAAAAGCCACATTTCAAAAGCCACATTCATTTCAAATGCCACATCAATTTCTAAAGCCAAACCTTAAAAGCTACACTTCAAAAGATACATTTATTTCAAAAGCCACACCACAAAAGCCACACGTCAAAAGCCACATTTCTATCAAAAGCCACATTTCTATCAAAAGCCACATTTATTTCAAAAGCTACAGTTACATCAAAAGCCACACCACAAGCCACACCGCAAAAGCTACACCTCAAAAGCCACTTTTCTTTCAAAAGCCATATTCATTTCAAAAGCCACATTTAATTCAAAAGCCACATTTCAAAAACCACATTTCTTTCAAAAGCCACATTCATTTCAAAAGCCACATTTATTACAACTGCCACATTTATTTCAAGAGCCACATTTATTTCAAGAGCCCCATTCATTTGAAGCCACATTTATTTCAAAAACCACATTTCAAAAGCCACATTTACTTTAAAAACCACAATTCAAAAGCTATATTTTTGTCAAAAGGCACATTTCAAAGGCCAGATTTATTTCAAAAGCCGCATTTCAAAAGCCAGATTCATTTCAAAAGCCAGATTCATTTCAAAAGCCACATTTCAAGTCACACCTCAAAAGCCACACATCAAAAGCCACTTATTTTTTCAAAAGCCACATTTATTTCAAAAGCCACGTTTATTTCAACAGCTACGTTTATTTCAAAAGCCACATTTATTTCAAAAGCCACGTTTATTTCAACAGCTACGTTTATTTCAAAAGCCACATTTATTTCAAAAGCCACATTTCAAAAACCACATTTCTTTCAAAACCCACATTCATTTCAAAAGCCACATTTATTACAACAGCCACATTTAGTTCAAGAGCCACATTTATTTCAACAGCCACACCTGAAAAGCCACAGTTATTTTAAAAGCCACATTTAAAAAACACATTTTTTTTCAAATGCCACATTTCAAAACCACATTTATTTTAAAAGCCACATTTCGAAAGCCACATTTTTTTCAAAAGCAACATATCAAAAGCCACATTCATTTCAAATGCCACATTTCAAGTCACACCTCAAAAGCCACACGTCAAAAGCCAGATTTCTTTCAAAAGCCACACCCCAGCAGCCACATTTATTTGAAAAGCCACATTTCAAAAGACACATTTCTTTCCAAAGCCACATTTCAAAAGCCACATTCATTTCAAATGCCACATCAATTTCTAAAGCCAAACCTTAAAAGCTACACTTTAAAAGCTACATTTATTTCAAAAGCCACATTTCTATCAAAAGCCACATTTATTTCAAAAGCTACAGTTACATCAAAAGCCACACCACAAGCCACCGCAAAAGCTACACCTCAAAAGCCACTTTTCTTTCAAAAGCCACATTCATTTCAAAAGCCACATTTAATTCAAAAGCCACATTTCAAAAACCACATTTCTTTCAAAAGCCACATTCATTTCAAAAGCCACATTCATTTCAAAAGCCACATTTATTACAACTGCCACATTTATTTCAAGCCACATTTATTTCAAGAGCCCCATTTATTTGAAGCCACATTTATTTCAAAAACCACATTTCTAAAGCCACATTTATTTTAAATACCACATTTCAAAAGCTATATTTTTGTCAAAAGGCACATTTATTACAAAGGCCAGATTTATTTCAAAAGCCGCATTTCAAAAGCCAGATTCATTTCAAAAGCCACATTTCAAGTCACACCTCAAAAGCCACACATCAAAAGCCACTTATTTTTTCAAAAGCCACATTTATTTCAAAAGCCACGTTTATTTCAACAGCTACGTTTATTTCAAAAGCCACATTTATTTCAAAATCCACATTTATTTCAAGTCACACCTTAAAAGCCACACTTCAAAAGCCACAGTTACTTCAAGACACATCACAAAAGCCACACCGCTAAAGCCACACCTCAAAAGCCACTTTTCTTTCAAAAGCCACATTTATTTCAAAAGCCACATTTATTTCAAAAGCCACATTCATTTCAAAAGCCACATTTAATTCAAAAGCCACATTTCAAAAACCACATTTCTTTCAAAACCCACATTCATTTCAAAAGCCACATTTATTACAACAGCCACATTTAGTTCAAGAGCCACATTTAATTCAAGAGCCCCATTTATTTCAAGCCACATTTATTTCAACAGCTACAGCTCAAAAACCACAGTTATTTCAAAAGCCACATTTCAAGTCACACCTCTAAAGCCACACCTCAAAAGCCACACCTCAAAAGCCACTTTTTTGTTTTCAAAAGCCACATTTCAAAACCACATTAATTTTAAGCCACATTTCGAAAGCCACATTTATTTCAAAAGCCACACGTATTTCAAAAGCCACATTTCAAAAGCCATATACATTTCAAAAGCCACATTTCAAGTCACACCTCAAAATCCACACCTCAAAAGCCACACCTCAAAAGCCACTTTTTTGTTTTCAAAAGCCACATTTCTTTCAAAAGCCACGTTTCTTTCAAGCCCCAATTCTTTCAAAAGTCACATTCATATTAAAAGCCACATTCATATTAAAAGCCACATTAATTTCAAAAGCTACATTTTTTTTAAAAGCCACGATTTTTTTCAAAAGCCACATTTATTTCAAAAGCCACATTTATTTCAAAAGCCACACCTCAAAGCCACATTTCTTTCAAAAGCCACATTTCTTTCAAAAGCCACATCTTTCAAAAGCCACACCCTAGAAGCCACATTTATTCGACATGCCACATTTCAAAAGACACATTTCTTTCCAAAGCCACATTCATTTCAAAAGCCAAATTTCAAAAATGACATTTATTTCAAAAGCCACTTTTATTTCAAAAGCCACGTCTATTTAAAAAGCCACATTTATTTTAAAAGCCACATTTCGAAAGCCACATTTATTTTAAAAGCTACAGTTACTTCAAAAGCCACATTTATTTTAAAAGCTACAGTTACTTCAAAAGCCACACCACAAAAACCACACCGCAAAAGCCACACCTCAAAAGCCACAATTATTTCAAAAGCCACATTTATTTCAAAAGCCACACCTCAGCCACATTTATTTCAAAAGCCACATTTATTTCAAAAGCCACATTATTTCAAAAGCCACACCCCAGAAGCCACATATATTTGAAAAGCCACATTTCAAAAGACACATTTCTTTCCAAAGCCACATTTCAAAAGCCACATTCATTTCAAATGCCACATCAATTTATAAAGCCAAATTTCAAAAACGACATTGATTTCAAAAACCAAATTTATTTCAAAAGCCACATTTATTTCAACAGCTACATTTATTTCGAAAGCTATATTTATTTCAATTGCCACATTTATTTCTAAAGCCAAACCTTAAAAGCCACACTTCAAAAGCTACATTTATTTCAAAAGCCACACCACAAAAGCCACACCTCAAAACCCACACAGGTTTCACACAATGGAAAAATTATGGAATCAAAAATATAGGACATCTTTATGGGAAAGGTACTTTTCTTTCATTTCAAGAGTTACAACAGAATTATGGACTGCACTCAAATAATTTCTTCAGATATCTACAAATTAGAGATTATGTTAAATCTAATACACAAGTCTACAGGAATAGGGAATCAGAAATTCTTGGTGAATGTCTGAACAAGCATCCTAATACTGAAAAACTAATAGCTTATATTTATAACACCCTACTAAACAACGAGGTACCACCGACCGAACCATATAGATACAAATGGGAAAATGAAATAGGTCACCCTATCACGAAAGATATGTGGGACGAAAGTTTACAACAAATACATCAATGTTCATTAAATGCCAGACATACTTTAATACAATTCAAGGTCTTACATAGACTACACTACTCTAAAATAAAACTAAATAGAATCTTCCCACAAATCTCTCCTATTTGTGATAAATGTCTACATCTAGAGGCTAATTTAACACATACGTTTGCAAACTGTATAAAACTTAAACATTTCTGGACTGATATTTTTGAAATAACTTCAGAAGTTATTAATACAAAACTGGACACAGACACAAAATTAATAATACTTGGAATATCAGAACAAAGCTTAACACTCACAACAAACCAAAGAAATTTCCTCAACTATAGTATAATAACCGGGAAAAAATGTATATTACAATTTTGGAAAGGCCCTACAACCCCCACAATTAAAATGTGGATTATGGAAATGTCGGAGACCCTATACTTAGAAAGAATTAGACTTGTCTTAATGGACAAACAAGATCTTTTCCATAAAATTTGGGCTCCATTCATTAACATAGGGACGACAGATGGCACAATGGGCTAAGTGTTCGGCTGGCAACCGGAAGGTAGCTGGTTCGAATCCCGCTTGGAGTGCATACTGTCGTTGTGTCCTTGGGCAAGACACTTCACCCACCTTTGCCTGTGTGTGTCCTTGGGCAAGACACTTCACCCACCTTTGCCTGTGTGTGTGGATGTAATTATGTGAAGCACTTTGGGGTCAATGCAAGTTGACTAAAAATGTGCTATATAAATAAAGAAATTTAATTTAATTTAATTTAACTATCTGAAGGTATAGATTGGCACAGCACGAGGACCCAACTGAAACTTGAACTCAGGAACAGATGAAAAGCTATACTTTATAACCTACGAACCTTTCTCCATTGACGTATTACAGGTAACCCATTCCACCTCCCTTGTTTTTCTGTTGTGTTTTTTTTTTCTTTCTTTTTTATTTGTAACTTTCTACCCTCTCTTTTTCCCTCTTTCTATAAAAAATAAAAACTCTAGAAGCAGAAGTAATTGATAATGGAAAATTTTAATAATGTATGACTGATGTATATGAAATTTTTTTTTACTATAATATGTAACTACAATTTATAATATGTCTACTTCTAATAAATAAATAAATAAAAATAAAATTTTAAAAAAGCCACACATCAAAAGCCATTTTTTTTTTTCAAAAGCCACATTTATTTCAAAAGCCACATTTATTTCAAAAGAACCACCTCAGCTACATTTCTTTCAAAAGACACATTTCTTTCAAAAGCCACATTCATTTTAAAAGCCAAATTTCAATAGCGACATTGATTTCAAAAGCCACTTTTATTTCAAAAGCCACGGTTATTTCAACAGCTACGTTTCTTTCAAAAGCCACATTTATTTCAAAAGCCACATTTATTTCAAGTCACACCTTAAAAGCCACACTTCAAAAGCTACAGTTACTTCAAAAGCCAGTTACTTCAAAAGCCAGTTACTTCAAAAGCCACACCACAAAAGCCACACCGCAAAAGCCACTTTTCTTTCAAAAGCCACATTCTTCAAAAGCCACATTCATTTCAAAAGCCACATTTAATTCAAAAGCCACATTTCAAAAACCACATATCTTTCAAAAGCCACATTCATTTCAAAAGCCACATTTATTACAACAGCCACATATATTTCAAGAGTCACATTTATTTCAAGGGCCCCATTTATTTCAAAAGCCACATTTATTTCAAAGGCCACGTTTATTTCAAAAGCTACATTTCAAAAGCCACATATATTTCAAAAGCCACATTTATTTCAAAAGCCATACCTCAAAGCCTATTTATTACAAAAGCCATATTTCTTTCAAAAGCCACATTTCATTCAAAAGCTACTTTTATTTCAAAAGCCACACCCCAGAAGCCACATTTATTTGAAAAGCCACATTTCAAAAGACACATTTATTTCAAAAGCCACATTTATTTCAAAAGCCACACCCCAGAAGCCACATATATTTGAAAAGCCACATTTCAAAAGACACATTTCTTTCCAATGCCACATTTCAAAAGCCACATATATTTGAAAAGCCACATTTCAAAAGACACATTTCTTTCCAAAGCCACATTTCAAAAGCCACATTCATTTCAAATGCCACATCAATTTCTAAAGCCAAATTTCAAAAACGACATAGATTTCAAAAACGACATTGATTTCAAAAACCACATTTATTTCAAAAGCCACATTTATTTCAACAGCTACATTTATTTCAAGCTACATTTCGAAAGCCATATTTATTTCAAATGCCACATTTATTTCTAAAGCCAAACCTTAAACACCACACTTCAAAAGCTACATTTATTTCAAAAGCCACACCACAAAAGCCACACCTCAAACGCCACACATCAAAAGCCACTTTTTTTGTTCAAAAGCCACATTTATTTCAAAAGAACCACCTCAGCCACATTTCTTTCAAAAGACACATTTCTTTCAAAAGCCACATTTATTACAACAGCCACATTTATTTTAAAAGCCAAATTTCAAAAACGACATTGATTTCAAAAACCACATTTATTTCAAAAGCCACGTTTATTTCAACAGCTACATTTATTTCAAAAGCCACATTTCGAATGCCATATTTAATTCAAATGCCACGTTTATTTCGAAAGCCTAACCTTAAAAGCCACACTTCAAAATCTACATGTATTCCAAGCCACACCACAAAAGCCACACCACAAAAGCCACACCTCAAAAGCCACATTTATTTCAAAATCCACATTTATTTTAAAAGCCACATTTCAAAAGCTACATTTTTTTTCAAAAGGCACATTTATTTCAAGCCACATTTATTTCAAAAGCGACATTTCTTTTAAAAGCCACATTCATCTCAAAAGCCACACCTCAGAAGCCACATTTATTTGAAAAGCCGCATTTCAAAAGACACATTTCTTTCAAAAGCCACAATTCAAAAGCCACATTCATTACAAAAGCCACATTCATTTCAAAAGCGAAATCGATTTCAACAGCCAGATTCATTTCAAAAGCTACATTTATTTCAAGCCACATTTATTTGAAAAGCCACATTTATTTGAAAAACCACTGTGCTGGACCACTTTCTGTTTACAGGTATTAATGCCACCTGCTGGATGTTCAGGTTCCTACAGCTTTGAGTTACCTTTCCTGTTAGGAAGGAAGTTGTCATAAACCAGGAAGCCCAGCCCAGGGAGAGCACCGCATGGTGTAGACTGTAATTCCTGTGCGTAATTTACTGCCATCCCACCACACCAGTTTGTTAGACGCATTGTCTGTGAGTAATTATGTTTGTGTAACAACATCTTTATACGTTATTGTGCAGGATTGTTATTATTAACACAGTTAAGAATGTTTCATGTGCCCTGGCTGTTTTCTTACATAACAGCACTGTATTTAGTGGTGGCATCATAGTTTATGTTTGTTTACCAAGTGTATAACGTTACTAAATATGCAGTTTCCCTTTCTGCTTGTATGTTACAGTTTCACAGTTGAATACAGTAAAGAATCAACGACATCTCGTGTCTACGGGTCTTTATTGCATTAATTGTTTAACTTGCTAGATAGCTGGATAGGGACATTCAGCGAGTCCAGTATAACCACATTTATTTGAAAAGCCACATTCATTTCAAAAGCAACATTTATTTCAAAAGCCACATTTCAAAAGCTACATTTATTTTAAAAGCCCCGTTTCAAAAGCTACATTTTATCCAAAAGCCACATTAATTTCAAAAGCCACATTTCAAGTCACACCTCAAAAGCCACATTTTTTTTTCAAAAGCCACATTTATTTGAAAAGCCACATTTCCAAAGCTACATTTTTTCAAAAGCCACATTTATTTCAAAAGCCACATTTCAAAAGCCACATTTATTTTAAAACCATATTTAAAAGCTACATATTTTTTTCAAAAGTCACATTTATTTCAAAAGCCACATTTCAAAAGTCATACCTCAAAGGCCACACCTCAACAACCACATTTTTTTTCAAAAGCCACATTAATTTCAGAAGCCACATTTCTATCAAAAGCCACATTTCTTTCCAAAGCCCCATTCATTTCAAAATCAACATTTAATTGAAAAGCCACATTTCAAAAAAACACATTTCTTTCAAAAGCCACATTCATTTCAAAAGGCAAGGCAAGGCAAGGCAAGTTTATTTGTATAGCACCTTTCAACAACAAGGTAATTCAAAGTGCTTTACATAAAACATTAAAAGCATTGGAAAGAAACACATATGAAATGACATTTAGATGTAAAACGATTATTAGATTATTCAGATTAAATAATTACAAAATTAAAAGCAATCAAATAAAATATTTTAAATAGAATAAAACCAGGAATAGAAGTTACAGTGCAGTATAGGTAATTAATAAATTGTATTGTTTACTGAAAGGCAGCGGCAAACAGAAAAGTCTTCAGTCTAGATATAAAAGAGCCGAGAGTTGCAGCAGACCTGCAGTTTTCTGGGAGTTTATTCCAGATATGTGGTGCATAAAAACTAAATGCTGCCTCTCCATGTTTAGTTCTGACTCTGGGGACACAGAGCAGACCTGTCCCAGACGATCTGAGAGGTCTGGGTGGTTCGTAGCTAAGCAGAAGATCAGAAATGTATTTTGGCCCTAAACCATTCAGTGCTTTGTAAACCAACAGTAGTATTTTGAAATCAATTCTTTGACAGACAGGAAGCCAGTGTAAAGACCTCAGAACTGGAGTAATGTGATCTACTTTTTTGGTCTTAGTGAGGACTCGAGCAGCAGCGTTCTGAATTAACTGCAGCTGTCTGATCGACTTTTTAGGGAGACCTGTAAAGACACTGTTACAGTAGTCGAGCCTGCTGAAGATAAATGCATGGACAAGTTTTTCCAAATCCTGCTGAGACATAAGTCCTTTAATCCTTGATATATTCTTTAGGTGATAGTGGGCTGATTTTGTGACTGTTTTTATGTGGCTGTTGAAGTTCAGGTCTGAGTCCATGACTACTCCTAAGTTTCTGGCTTGGTTTGTTGTTTTTAGCATTACCATTTGAAGCTGGGTGCTAACTTTTAATTGTTCTTCCTTGGCTCCAAAAACAATTATTTCAGTTTTTTCTTTGTTTAATTGGAGAAAATTCTGGTTCATCCAATCGTTGATTTGCTCAATGCATCTACTCAGTGCTTGTATTGGACTATAGTCTCCTGGTGATATTGTTATGTAGATTTGTGTGTCGTCTGCATAACTATGGTAACATATTTTGATGTTTTTCATGATCTGAGCCAGTGGAAGCATGTAGATGTTAAACAGAAGAGGCCCCAGAATGGAGCCCTGGGGAACTCCACATGTAATTTTTGCACGCTCAGATGTGTAATTACCTATAGACACAAAGCAGTCCCTGTCCTTCAAGTAGGATTCAAACCATTTTAATGCTGTGTCGGAAAGTCCCACCCAGTTTTCCAGACGGTCTAGTAATATGTTGTGATCGACTGTGTCGAATGCAGCACTGAGATCTAGTAATACTAAGACTGAAATTTTGCCATTGTCTGGGTTTAAGTGAATGTCATTGAAGACCTTAACAAGAGCCATCTCAGTGCTGTGGTGTGGTCTAAATCCTGACTGGAAGACATCAAAACAGCTGTTCATTAACATGATGTTGTTCAGCTGCTTAAAAACAGCTTTTTCAATGATTTTACTGAGAAATGGGAGGTTTGATATTGGTCTATAATTGTTCAGTAGTGAAGTGTCTAAGTTGTTCTTTTTTAAGAGAGGCTTGATAACAGCAGTTTTCAGGGCCTGTGGGAAGACACCTGAGAGAAGGGATGTGTGTACAATCTGTAGAAGGTCTGAGGTCATGCAGTTTGATATACCTTTGAAAAGGCCTGTTGGTAGAATATCTATGCAGCAGGAGGAGGATTTCAAATGTTGTATAATGTCCTCCAAGGTTTTATGGTTAATAACATAAAATTGTGTCATGGTATTTGAATTGATTATAAGTGGACACATGGACAGCACATGTCCTGCACCTGATGTGGAGGCACTGACTGCTTGCCTAATTTTCTGAATTTTGTTGGTGAAGAAGGAGGCATATTCATTACAGGCCCTTGTGGAAAGCAGTTCAGGGGCTACTGACACAGGAGGGTTTGTTAGCCTGTCTACAGTAGTAAACAAGGCCCGTGCATTATTATTGTTTTTGGCAATGATGTCAGAGAAGAAGGATTGCCTTCCATTTCTCAGTTCCAAGTTGTAGATTCGAAGTCTTTCTTTATAGATGTAATAGTGAACCTGGAGATTTGTTTTCCGCCACCTACGTTCAGCTTTCTGACACTCTCTTTTTTCAATTTTTACCAACGTGGCGTTTCTCCATGGAGACTTCTTTTTGCCAGGGACCACTTTCACCTTAGTGGGTGCAATGGCATCAATAATATTTGTAATTTTCACTTTGAAATTATCGACAAGCTCATTTACTGAGACCCAAGGGAGAGTGGGCGTGGAGGAGAAAGCCTGAATAAATGTTCCACAGGTGTTTTCTGTTATGTACCGTTTTGTGATTACTTTTCTTTGAACATTAGTCTGCACAGAGATAGCACTCTCAAAGAAAACACAGGAATGATCAGAGAGGGCAGCATCAATCACAACAACCTTAGAAATGCTAACACCCTTGGACATGACTAAGTCCAGAGTGTGACCTTTGTTGTGTGTGGGCTCCGTCACATGCTGATTCAGATTATAGTTATCAATGACACAATACAATTCTTTAGTCCCTTTGTCATGGAGTTTGTCAACATGAATGTTAAAATCACCAACAATAACTACACAGTCAAAGTCAATACAGATTGTAGACAGTTGTTCAGAAAATTCATCAAAAAAGGCTGCACAGTATTTAGGAGGCCTGTAGACAGTTAGGAACATCTCGGGAAGAAGAGTTCAACTTAACAGCTACATATTCAAAGGAGGCAAAGTTTCCATAAGATATCTGCTTGCATTGGAGGGAATCATTAAACAGAACAGCCACTCCTCCTCCTTTCTTATGCACTCTGGCCTCACTTATAAAACTGAAGTTGGGAGGAGTTGATTCAATAAGAACAGCAGCACTGTTGTTTTGATCTAACCAGGTTTCAGTTAAGAATAAACAATCAAGATCGTGCCTGATAATAAAATCATTGATTAAAAATGTTTTTCCTGCCAAAGACCTGACATTTAATAAAGCTAGGTTTAGTGTGTTAAAATCATTATCTGCTGGCTGTGGCTGATGAGGAATGGGTGCTAAATTCGATAAATTAGCAGAATGAGTTGAGTGCGTCTTGTTTTGCCTTTTTCGTTTATTTATTAAGACTGGAACTGAGCAAGTTACCAGCGTGTTGGGCCCCAACTCATCCTGGAAAAAGTCATGAATGCAATCTGTCCTGTAGCCTGAGCCCAGCACATATCAGTTAGAGCTTTCTGTATTTTGTACACAAGTAACGGAATGTGCTGTACTGTTATCAGGCTGTGGAGACAGAGGATGATTCTGCCTTCGTTGCAGAGGTGGGGGTGGTGCAGGTCGTTCCTTTGGCGATTTTGCCAGAACTCGATGAGGACAGAGCCAATGGTGGGAGAGGGGGCAGTGGGGCATTTGAGGGACGGAACCTGGGAGTAGGGCGGGGTGTGAATTTGGTTCCAGCAGTGACCAGCTGTTTCATATGGTCAGTGAACTCCAAGAGAGGGGAAGAGGGGGAAAGGGTGGGTATAGAGAAGGGTGACCTGGATGGGGTTTGGGGAGGGGAGGGAGGTGAATTTGTTGGTAAGGTGGGAGGTGGGGACTCTTCCTCTCTGCGCTGATGTCTGTCATGGCCAAAGCTCTCTTCAGGCGGGGGCTGAACAGGCTCTCTTTCAGGGAGTTTTGTTTTGGCGTCTTCATGTTTTGATTCCTCCTGTCCTTGGCAGAGGGAACAGATGGGTGATGCAGGAGATAAAATAGGTTTGACATGAAAAGTTGTATTCCCAGCCTGTTTAGGCATAGTCCATCTGCTTTAAAAAGATGTCTGCGATCCCAGAAAAAGTTTAAATTGTCAATAAAAGTAACTGAAAGGAGGGCACATGCAGTTGAAAGCCATGTGTTAAGATCAAAAGTCTTTAAAATTTCTCGACTCCTTTTCCGACCGGCGGCAGTGGCCCACTGATGGACACTTCAATGTGTAGACAGCTGACTGTGTTTAGCAGATCAATAAAGTCTTGCTTCAGTACTTCAGACTGCTGTTTCACAACATCATTTTACCCTATGTGCAATATGATGTATTTCACCGTTGGGTGCTCAGTCACGATATCCATGATTTTTTCTCTCATGTCAGTTACCATGTCATTGGGGAAGCATAAAACTTTGGTGTTCTTACTGCAAAAACTTCTCATATCTTTAACAGCAGAGTCACCCACAATCAGAATCTCAGGCCCAGTCTTTAGTTTTTCTGTAGCCTTTTACTTTCTGAGTTACTTTCAGCTCCTACCCCATTGTGAGCAGATTAAAAATCATCCAGGTCGTCAGACAGGGATCCAGGATCCTGCAGCAGGGGAGCATATCTGTTCTCCAGTTGTACACATTGTTGTTTAGGAGGTTTGTTGTTATTCCTCCCTTTAGCAGCTGTCCAGGGCTCTTTCCTGCTAGGAGCAGGGGTTGAAGAGGCGATATGCTGGGGTGGTAAAGCAGGCCAGCCAGTTGCATCACAAATCTCACTGCACTGGGCTCTGCCTGTTAATCGCCCTCGCATTTCCCAGGGAGTTGATTTCCTCTTAGGCTTAGCACCAAGAGAGTTCCAGGGATAACTTGTAGATTTATTACCCTGTACATGGTTCTCCTGTTTCTTTGTAGTGCTAACTAGCCGTGTGTTAGCATTATCTTGTCCATTGTTTTGAGTCCATGGTGAAGTGGTATCATTTCCACATTGCCCATCCACTTCCACATTCACTTCTAACCTGTGCATTTTAGTTTCCAGTACTGCAATCTTCTGTAGAGGTTTGTGGTAGTCATCTGCGGAGAAGGGAGGCATCTTGCTGCTAATTAGCTTTAGCTCCGTGTCAAGTCTCCCCACGTCTCACTTCAGGCTTGTGCGACTGGTAGGCCAAGCGTGCGCAGTACTAAGAAGTTCGTTAAAATATTGAATTATGGCAATACCCTGCTATCTACAAAAAATGTATATTCCCAGTGATTTATAAGTATCCCGGAGCCGCTGGTCGTAATTTATCACAGAAGAAAAGCAGGAATATCAGCAGAAAATTGCAAGCAGAAGCCACATTTCAAGTCACACCTCAAAAGCCACACCTCAAAAGCCACTTTTTTTTTTTCAAAAGCCATATTTCTTTAAAAAACCACGTTTCTTTCAAGTCCCATTTATTTCAAAAGCCACATTCATATTAAAACCTACATTAATTTCAGAAGCTACATTTATTTCAAAAGCCACATTTATTTCAAGAGCCCCATTTATTTCAAGCCACATCTATTTCAAAAGCCACATTTATTTTAAAAGTCACATTTCAAAAGCTACATTTTTTTCAAAAGCCACATTTATTTCAAAGACCACATTTATTTCAAAAGCCACATTTCAAAAGCCACATTCATTTCAAAAGCCACATTCATTTCAAAAGCCACATTTAAAGTCACACCTCAAAAGCCACACCTCAAAAGCCACATTTATTTCAAAAGCCACATTTATTTCAATAGCCACATTTCTTTCAAAAGCCAAATCTCAAAACCACATTTCTTTCAAAAGCCACATTTCTTTCAAAAGCCACATTTCTTTCAAACGCCACACCCCAAAAGCCACATTTATTTGAAAAGCCACATTTGAAAAGACACATTTCGTTCCAAAGCCACATCTCACAAGCCACGTTCATTTCAAATGCCATATCAATTTGAAAAGCCAAATTTCAAAAACGATATTGATTTCAAAAACCACATTTATTTCAAAAGCCACGTTTATTTCAATAGCTACATTTATTTCAAAAGCCACATTTCGAAAGCCATATTCATTTCAAAAGCCACATTTTTTCTAAAGCCACATTTCTTTCAAAAGCCACACCCCAGAAGCCACATATATTTGAAAAGACACATTTCAAAAGACACATTTATTTCCAAAGCCACATCTCACAAGCCACATTCATTTCAAATGCCATATCAATTTCAAAAGCCAAATTTCAAAAACAACATTGATTTCAAAAACCACATTTATTTCAAAAGCCACGTTTATTTCAATAGCTACATTTATTTGAAAAGCCACACTTCGAAAGCCATATTCATTTCAAAAGCCACATTTTTTTCTAGCCACACCTTAAAAGCCACACTTCAAAGGCTACATTTATTTCAAGCGCACCACAAGCCACACCTCAAAAACCACATTTCTATCAAAAGCCCCATTTCTTTCAAAAGTACATTCATTTTAAAAGCCACATTTCATTCAAAAGCCACATTTCAAAAACACATTTCTTTCAAAAGCCACATTAATTTCAAGTCACATTTCAAAAGCCACATTTATTACAAAAGCCACATTTATTTCAAAAGCCACATTTCAAGTAACACCACAAAAGGCACACCTCAAAGGCCACTTTTTTTTCCAAAAGTTTCATTTCTTTCAAAAGCCACATTTATCTCAAAAACCACACCTCAGAAGTCACATTTATTTGAAAAGCCGCTTCAAAAGACACATTTCTTTCAAAAGTCAAATTTCAAAAACAACATTGATTTCAAAATCCACATTTATTTCAAAAGCCACGTTTCGAAAGCCACATTTATTTCAAAAGCCACATTTATTTTAAAAGCCACATTTCAAAAACACATTTCTTTCAAAAGCCACATTAAATTCAAAAGTCACATTCATTCAAAAGCCACATTTAAAAAAAAACATTTCTTTCAAAAGCCACATTTATTTTAAAAGCCACATTTCAAAAGCTACATTTTTTTCAAAAGCCACATTTATTTCAAAAGCCATATCTCAAACGCCACATTTATTTCAAGTCACACCTCAAAAGCGACACCTCAAAAGCCCCACACGCTAAGAAAGCGAATGGTATGTTAGCATTCATAGCAAAAGGATTTGAAAAGCCACATTTATTTAAAGCCACATTTCAAAAGCTACATTTATTTCAAGAGCCCCATTTATTTCAAGCAACATTTATTTCAAAAGCCACATTTCAAAAGCCACATTTAATTTAAAAGCCACATTTCAAAAGGCACATTTTTTTCGTCACATTAATTTCAAAAGCCACATTTATTTCAAAAGCCACATTTCATCACACCTCAAAAGCCACATTTCATCACACCTCAAAAGCCACTCCTCAAAAGCCACAACCTCAAAAGCTTCTCTTTTTGTTTTTTCAACAAAAGCCACATTTATTTCAAAAGCCACAACTGAAAGCCACATTTTTCAAAAGCCACATTTCTCTTAAAAGCCACATTTCTTTCAAAAGCCACATTTATTTCAAAAGCCACACGTTAAAAGCCACATTTCCTATGACACGCCATAAAAGTCACACTTCAAAAGCAACATTTCTATCAAACGCCACATTTATGGAATAAGCCACATTTCAAAACCCACATTCATTTCAAAAGCCACATTTATTTTAAAAGCCACATTTCAAAAACACATTTCTTTCAAAAGCCACATTAAATTCAAGTCACATTCATTCAAAAGCCACATTTAAAAAAAAACATTTCTTTCAAAAGCCACATTTATTTTAAAAGCCACATTTCAAAAGCTACATTTTTTTCAAAAGCCACATTTATTTCAAAAGCCATATCTCAAACGCCACATTTATTTCAAGTCAC
Organism: Amblyraja radiata; assembly: GCF_010909765.2. NCBI lineage: Eukaryota > Metazoa > Chordata > Chondrichthyes > Rajiformes > Rajidae > Amblyraja > Amblyraja radiata. Next base: position 58,187 of record NW_022630665.1, on the reverse strand, counting down.
ACCTCAAAAGCGACACCTCAAAAGCCCCACACGCTAAGAAAGCGAATGGTATGTTAGCATTCATAGCAAAAGGATTTGAAAAGCCACATTTATTTAAAGCCACATTTCAAAAGCTACATTTATTTCAAGAGCCCCATTTATTTCAAGCAACATTTATTTCAAAAGCCACATTTCAAAAGCCACATTTAATTTAAAAGCCACATTTCAAAAGGCACATTTTTTTCGTCACATTAATTTCAAAAGCCACATTTATTTCAAAAGCCACATTTATCTCAAAAGCCACATTTCATCACACCTCAAAAGCCACATTTCATCACACCTCAAAAGCCACTCCTCAAAAGCCACAACCTCAAAAGCTTCTCTTTTTGTTTTTTCAACAAAAGCCACATTTATTTCAAAAGCCACAACTGAAAGCCACATTTTTCAAAAGCCACATTTCTCTTAAAAGCCACATTTCTTTCAAAAGCCACATTTATTTCAAAAGCCACACGTTAAAAGCCACATTTCCTATGACACGCCATAAAAGTCACACTTCAAAAGCAACATTTCTATCAAACGCCACATTTATGGAATAAGCCACATTTCAAAACCCACATTCATTTCAAAAGCCACATTCATTTCAAAAGCCACATTTCAAGGCACACCTCAAAAGCCACAACTCAAAAGCCACGTTTTCTTTCAAAAGCCACACTTATTTTAAAAGCCACACCTCAAATCCACATTTCAAAAGCCACATTCTTTTCAAATGCCACATTTTTTTCAAAAGCCACATTTATCTCAAAAGCCACACCTCAGGAGCCACATTTATTTGAAAAGCCACATTTCAGCCACGTTTCTTTCAAAAGCCACATTCATCTCAAAAGCCACATTCATTTCAAAGGCTAAATTTCAAAAACGACATTGATTTCAAAAGCCACATTTCTTTCAAAAACCTCATTTCGAAAGCCACATTTACTTCAAAACCCACATTTATTTAAAAGCCACACCTTCAAAGCCACATTTCAAACGCCACACCATAAAAGCCACAGCTCAAAGGCAAAATTTCTATCAAAAGCCACATTTATTTAATGCCACATTTCAAAAGCTACATTTATTTCAAGAGCCCCATTTATTTCAAGAGCCCCATTTATTTCAAGCAACATTTATTTCAAAAGCCACATTTCAAAAGTCACATTTATTTCAAAAGCCACATTTCAAAAGCCGCATTTATTTCAAAAGCAACATTTCATCACACCTCAAAAGCCACTCCTCAAAAGCCACAACCTCAAAAGCGTCTCTTTTTGTTTTTTTCAACAAAAGCCACATTTAATTCAAAAGCCACAACTCAAACCCACATTTCTTTCAAAAGCCACATTTCAAAAGCCACATTTATTTTAAAAGCCACATTTCAAAAGCTACTATTGTTTCAAAAGCCACATTTCAAAAGCCACATTTAATTAAAAAGCCAAATTTAATTCAACAGCCACATTTCAAGTCACACCTCAAAAGCCACTCCTCAAAAGCCACAACCACAAAAGCTTCTTCTTTTTTTTCAAAAGACATATTTATTTCAAAAACCACAACTCAAAGCCACATTTCTTTCAAAAGCCACATATCTCTTAAAAGCCAAATTTCTTTCAAAAGTCACATTTATTTCAAAAGCCACACCTTAAAAGCCACATTTCCTACGACATACCATAAAAGCCACACTTGAAAAGCAAAATTTCTATCAAACGCCACATTTATTGAAAAAGCCACATTTCAAAAGCCACATTCATTTCAAAAGCCACATTTCAAGGCACACCTCAAAAGCCACGTTTTTTTTCAAAAGCCACATTTATTTCAAACGCGTCATTTATTTCAAAAGCCATATTTATTTCAAAAGCCACATCTCAAAGCCACATTTATTTTAAAAGCCACATTTCTTTCAAAAGACACATTTCTTTCAAAAGCCACACCCCAGAAGCCACATTTATTTGAAAAGCCACATTTCAAAAGACATTTCTTTCCAAAGCCACATCTCAAAAGCCACATTAATTTCAAATGCCAAATCAATTTCAAAAGACAAATTTCAAAAACGACATTGATTTCAAAAACCACATTTATTTCAAAAGTCACGTTTATTTCAATAGCTACAATTATTTCAAAAGCCACATTTCGAAAGCCATATTTATTTGAAGCCACATTTTTTTTCTAGCCACACCTTAAAAGCCACATTTCAAACGCCACAACATAAAAGCCACACCTCAAAGCCGCATTCATTTCAAAAGCCACCTTTATTTCAAAAGACATATTTATATCAAAAGCCACATTTATTTCAAAAGACATATTCATTTCAAAAGCCACATTTATTTAAAAAGCCACTCCTTAAAAGCCACATTTCAACAGCCACACCATAAAATCCACACCTCAAAAGCAACATTTCTATCAAGCCACATTTATTTAAAAAGCCACATTTCAAGCTACATTTATTTCAAGAGCCCCATTTATTTCAAAAGCCACATTTCAAAAGCCACATTTATTTCAAAAGCCACATTTCTCTTAAAGGCCACATTTCTTTCAAAAGCCACTTTAATTTCCAGCCACACCTTAAAAGCCACATTTCAAACGCCACATCATAAAAGCCACACCTCAAAAACAACATTTCTATCGAAAGCCACATATAGAAAAAGCCACATTTCAAAAGCTACATTTATTTCAAAGCCACATTTATTTCAAAAGATACATTTATTTCAAGCCACATTTATTTCAAAAGCCACGTTTATTTCAACAGCCATATTTGTTTCAAAAGCCACGTTTCAAGTCACACCTCAATATTTCAAAAGATACATTTATTTCAAGAGCCACATTCATTTCAAAAGCCCCATTCATTTCAAATACCTCATTTCAAAAACCTAATTTCTTTCAAAAGCCACATGCATTTCAAAAGCCAAATTGCAAAAACAAGATTGATTTCAAAAGCCACATTTATATCAAGCCATGTTTATGTCAACAGCCACATTCATTTCAAAAGCCACATTTCGAAAGCCACATTTATTTCAAAAGGCACATTTATTTCAAAAGCCACATTTATTTCAAAACCCGCACCTTAAAAGCCACACTACAAAAGCCATACCTCAAAAGCCACATTTCTTTCAAAAGCCACATTCATTTTAAAAGCCCCATTCATTTCAAATACCTCATTTCAAAAACCTAATTTCTTTCAAAAGCCACATATATTTCAAAAGCCACATTTATTCGAGCCACATTTATTTTAAAAGCCACATTTATTTAAAAAGCCACATTTATTTTACAAGCCACATTTCAAAAGCCACATTATTTTAAAAGCCACATTTCCTAAGCTACATTTTATTCAAAAGCGACATTTAGTCCAAAAGCCACATTTCGAGTCACACCTCAAAAGCCACATTTTTTTTTCAAGAGCCACGTTTATTTCAAAAGCCACGTTTATTTCAAAAGCCACATCTCAAAAGCCCCATTTCTTTCAAAAGCCACTTTTCTTTCAAAAGCCACATTTATTTCAAAAGCCAGATTTCTTTGAAAGGTCACACCTCAGAAGCCACATTCATTTCAAAACCACATTTCGAAAGCCACATTTCTTTCCGAAGCCACATTTCAAAATCCATTCATTTCAAGCCACATTCATTTCAAAAGCCACATATCTCTTAAAAGCCAAATTTCTTTCAAAAGTCACATTTATTTCAAAAGCCACACCTTAAAAGCCACATTTCCTACGACACAACATAAAAACCACATTCATTTCAAAAGCCATATTTATTTCAAAAGAGATTTATTTCAAGAGCCCCATATATTTCAAAAGAGATGTATTTCAAGAGCCCCATATATTTCAAAAGCCACATTTATGTCAAAGCCCCATGTCAAAAGCCACATTTATTTTAAAAGCCACATTTATTTCAAGGCACATTTATTTCAAAAGACACATTTATTTCGAAAGTCACTTTATTTCAAAAGCCACATCTCAGAAGCCACATTTATTTTAAAAACCACACTTCAAAAGCTACATTTTTTTCAAAAGCCACATTTCGTCATACCTCGAAAGCCACACCTCAAAAGCCACATTTTTTTGCAAATGCCACATTTATTTTAAAAGCTACACCTCAAATCCACATTTCAAAAGCCACATTCCTTTCAAAAGCCACATTTCTTTCAAACGCCATGTTTATGTCAACAGCCACATTCATTTCAAAAGCCACATTTCGAAAGCCACATTTATTTCAAAAGGCACATTTATTTCAAAAGCCACATTTATTTCAAAACCCACACTTTAAAAGCCAAACTTCAAAAGCCACATTCATTTGAAAAGCCACACCTCAAAAGCCACATTTCTTTCCAAAGCCACATTCATTTTAAAAGCCCCAGTCATTTAAAAGACCTCATTTCAAAAACCTAATTTCTTTCAAAAGACACATTTATTTCAAAAGCCACATTTATTCCAAAGCCACATTTATTTTAAAAGCCACATTTATTTTAAAAGCCACATTTATTTAAAAAGCCACATTTATTTAAAAAGCCACATTTCAAAAGCCACATTATTTGAAAAGCCACATTTCCTAAGCTACATTTTATTCAAAAGCGACATTTAGTCCAAAAGCCACATTTCGAGTCACACCTCAAAAGCCACATTTTTTTTCAAGCCACGTTTATTTCAAAAGCCACATCTCAAAAGCCACATTTCTTTCAAAAGCCACTTTTCTTTCAAAAGCCACATTTATTTCAAAAGCCATATTTCTTTGAAAGGTCACACCTCAGAAGCCACATTCATTTCAAAACCACATTTCGAAAGCCACATTTCTTTCCGAAGCCACATTTCAAAAGCCATTCATTTCATGCCACATTCATTTCAAATGCCAAATTTCAAAAACGACATTGATTTCAAAAGCGACATTTATTTCAAAAGCCTCATTTCTTCCAAAGCCACATTTCTTTCAAAAGCCACACCTCAAAAGCCACGTTTATTTCAAAAGCCACTTTTATTTCAAAAACCACATTTATTTCAAAAGCCACATTCATCTCAAAACCCACATTCAGACTTCCGGTGGCGCTATGGAGGCTTGAGTCCAGCGCCAACTAGCTCCGTGCCGAAGAAATTTAAAACGGGAGAAAATCGGGTCTTACCTGCAGCGATCGCGATCTGAACGGCTGCCTGCGTGACGTCATCAGGCGCGCGACTTTAAGATATGTCGTCGGTACAACATACCCCCCCCCCGTGGGACACAAAAAAAAGCCGGTAAAGGGAGACAGCAGAAGGAAGAGGAAGGCCTCACAGAGGCCTCGACCTCAGTTACAACGACGGCCCAGGAAGACCCTTCGAAGAAAACGAAACCGAAAAAGTCTGAAATGGAGGATCTTAAAATTTTTCTCTCTGCCGAAATGAAAACCTTTGGAGAGAAGTTTGGAGAGAAGTTTAAAGAGGAACTTGACTCTTTTAAGGTAGATTTTAAAGCAGAAACGCTTTCTACCGTTCAACAAATGCTGGAAATCTGGAAGAAGACGAGGGAGGAAGAGATCAAGGATCAGATGGAAGTGCTGGAAACCAGGCTTGTTTCGGTGGAAACGAAGGTTAAAACGGAGGTGGTCCCCATTTATCACATACTTGATCAGCATAGAACAGCGATAACCGAACTTGAGAATTCGGTGACGACAAGTGCGGAAACTGTAAGTCGACTCCTTATTGAAAACCAACGCCTCTCCGATATGGTGATCAAATTAAATGATAAGTGTATTGATTTGGAGGGGCGTCAAAGACGTAAGAATCTAAGAATTGTAGGGGTGAAAGAAGGAAGTGAGAAGGAAATGGGCACTCGGGATTTTGTGGCAGACCTATTACAAAAAGCCTTAAAATTGGATCACAAACCTTCACTCGGTCGAGCTCATAGAGCGCAGGGACGTCGTATACAAGATGATCCCCGTCCAAGACAAATTATCGTAAAGGTACAATTGGATCATGAATTTGATGATATAATGAAGAAAACTGTTCGAGGCGGACAGCTCCTTTTTGAAGGTGCGAGATTCAGTATTTACCGAGATTATCCGGCAGAAGTCTTCAAGAAAAGAGCGCTGTTCATTGAGACAAAGAGAATACTGAAGGATGTACCTGATCTGAAATACAGCTTGTTTTACCCCGCAAGACTAAGAGTCCTCTACAAGTCCAAGGAGCTCTTTTTTACAGACCATGAAAAAGCACTGGAATATGCCAAAGAAGTCAGTAACATGACCACAGACGGAAGAATTTACATTACTCCTTAGGAGTCAAGCCAGATCTAAAAGGACCTTTAAAGTTCTTTTAAGAGCTTTAAGGACATTCGGAAACCGAAATGGACGGAGGACATTGGATAAAACCGTGATCTTTGTATTTTTGTTTATTAATCAATATTATTATCTGTATATTCATGCCTAACTATATATGTAACAACTAATACTTATTAAATATCTATATTACCACTAAAATTATTAACATTAACATTTCTCATAAAAATTTAATACTGTATATGATTGATAACAATGATTAATAATAAATAGTCTTCGATTAACGTAGAAATGAATTACATACTTATATTATATAGGAAGATATGCAAGAGGTAAATTAGATTACGTCATTAAAAAAGTTTAACGGTTTTTCTCTTTATTTTTCGATTTAAAATTAAATTTATAGATTTAGCGAAAAAATTAATATGATATGTGAGAATAATAACGTTGGGAATTTTTGCTGTTTTTGAACTTTTCTTCAGGGTTACGTGTTTATGTATGTATGCATATGGGTATATGTGTATATATATGTATATATATATATATATATATGTATGTGTATATATATATATATGTGTGTATATTGTGTGTGTGTATGTATGGATATGTAAATAAGTTTGTTACTCCCAAAGAAGTTATTTGAATGTTAGAAATAATCTTTTTTTTTTTTCTTCGGGCACGGAGCTGGAAATTTTTTTTTTTTACAAAGGCTACGGAAGTCTTTAGAATTCTAGCCACGTTAGTGTGGCTATCACTAACTACACTAATTGTAGATGTAGTTCTTTTTCTTTCACCCTATACTAACCAACTCTATCACTTTTTTTACTTTAAATATTTTTATAATTTAATGTTTGAATGGAAAAATAAGATTAATACAAGGAGATGTGTTCGGAAGAGCGATGTATATGATTTTAAATTCATCTATTTGAGGTTCGGGAGCAGGGTCAGGTTCTATGTGTTGTACCTTCTGCTCGGTTATAGACCACCTTAGAAACAATATGCAAGATGTTAATATGATAAGAGGGGGTCAGGGAATAACATTTTGTAGTTGGAATGTCAAGGGAATTAATGAACCAATTAAGAGAGGTAAAGTTTTGGCACATCTAAATTTAATCAAAACAGATATAATATTTCTACAAGAAACACACCTTAAAAAGGAATCTCAACAGACTTAAAGCTAAATGGATCGCTGAATCATATCATTCCTCCTTTTCCCATAAGTCCAGAGGAGTTGCAATACTAATTCGTAAAGGAATACCTTTTAAGAACTCTTCAACAATAGTGGATATTGATGGTAGATATATTATATTAGTTGGAGAGTTAAATGGAGAAAAAGTGATTCTTCTTAATGTTTATGGGCCTAATTTTGATAACCCCAAGTTTTTTAATAAAACATTTAATAAAATTCCTGAATTTACACAATATAAATTAATAATTGGAGGAGACTTCAATTGTACATTAGATCCATACTTAGACAGATCATCAAGGCAAAAAAAAGTAAAATCTCAATCAAGTGTATTTCTAAATTCATTTATTAATACCACTAATATTAAGGATGTCTGGAGAATAGAAAACCCAACGGGACGGGAATATTCATTTTATTCACCAGTACACAAAACATACTCAAGAATAGATTATTTTTTAGTTGACTCTACGTTTATCCCATTTATTTATAATTCAAAATACCATAACATTATAATCTCAGATCACGCACCTGTAACATTCATGATTAAATTAAATGGAATGTCCGAGAAACAAGCATATTGGAGATTTAACCCACAAATTTTGAACGAAAGATCATGCCAGGAATATATTATTAAACAGATTCAAATATTTTTTGAGGTAAATGACAACCCTGACACACCTATTTCTCTTATGTGGGAAACGTTTAAAGCGTATGTTCGAGGTACATTAATTTCTGCTCAAGCATTTTATAATAAAGAGAACAGGATTAAGCAACAAACATTGGAAATTGAAATCAAGCAACTAGATATAGAAAATGCGAGAATGCCATCTACTTTAAAACATAATAAAATTGCGGTATTGAAATATAAATTAAATAAAATGTATTCAGAACAAGTAATAAAACTTTATCAAAAAACCAAACAACTACATTTTGATTTGGAGACAAACCACAAAAATTATTAGCACGTCAATTGTGAAAAATGGAAGGGGAAAAAACAATTCATAAAATTAGAACAGAGACAGGAGAATTATTAAAAATGCCCAAGGATATAAATGATAGATTTCTCCAATATTATCATAACCTTTATTCAACTAAAACCGTAGCACAATCAGAAGGAATAGCAGATTTTTTAATAAAATGTAATTTAAAAGGGTTAGATTCAAACGATAGAGAATTATTAGAAAGGGAGATTACGATAAAGGATATTGAGGAGTCTATTGGCTCTTTAAAAAATGGTAAAGCAGTAGGACCAGATGGTTTAGGTTCCGAATTTTATAAAAAATTTTATGATTTGCTTAGCCCACGTTTACAAAGACTGTATGAGTATATATATACTCAACAGAAACTTCCAGACACTTTAAATGAATCAATAATAACACTTATTCCTAAAGCTGATAAAGATCTGGAAGACCCGGGATCATACAGAGCAATTGCACTTTTAAATACAGATCAGAAAATTTTAACTAAAATACTAGCGCATAGATTAAGTACAGTGATGAATAAATTAATACACCCTGACCAAACAGGCTTTATTCAGAAACGGTACTCATATTATAATCTAAGAAGATTATTTAATATTATATATTCTAAGAGAATTATTAATGAAGATCTAGCAATAATTTCACTTGACGCTGAAAAAGCATTTGATCAGGTCGAATGGCCTTATTTATTTTCGGTGATGGAAAATATGCAGCTAGGGGAGAAATTCTGTACATGGATAAAACTGTTATATACAAATCCCACGGCTAGAATATTTACAAACCAAAGGTTGTCACCTAAATTTAGCCTATCTAGAGGTTGTAGACAAGGATGCCCATTATCTCCATTATTATTTGCGCTTGCTATTGAGCCACTGGCAGAAAGAGTTAGGGGGCATCCGGAAATACATGGGTATAACACAAAGGACACAGTGAATAAAATTTCTCTATACGCAGATGATGTATTAATTTACATTACAAAACCAGAAATTAGTATTCCAAACTTATTAAAGCTAATAACCCAATTTGGTTCACTTTCAGGATACAGAATAAATTGGAATAAAAGTGAAATTATGCCAATAAGGGAACATAACAAACAGACAATACAACAATTTCCATTTAAAATAGTAAATGAAAAATTTAAATATCTAGGTATTTATGTAACTAAGATATATACATCATTATTTAAAGCAAATTTCCCCCCATTACTGAACAAACTACATAAGAATATTCAATACTGGAAAACACTTCCTATCTCAATGGTAGGCAAAATCAATGCCATAAAAATGATTTTTTTACCGCAAATATTATATCTTTTTCAGACAATTCCGATATATCTGGCAAAAAACTTTTTTTTAAATTGGACTCTATTGTTAATGATTTTATCTGGGATTATAAGAATCATAGGATAAACAAAAGACACTTGTGTAAATCAAAAATAAATGGAGGCTTGGTTTTACCCAATTTTTTGTTTTATTTCTGGGCAGTTAACATTAAAAATATGAATTTCTGGTTGGAAGAAATAGATCATCAACCAGACTGGTTAAAAATGGGAAAGGAAGATTGTTTACCTTTTGATATCGGTTCGATATTATTTGCTACGTCTAAATTAAACAAAAAAATTTATAGGGAAAACCCTATAATATTTAGTGCTATACGAATCTGGAAACAATTAAAAAAGACATTAAAATTAGATAATTTATCACTTTTTCTTCCAATTGTGAATAATCCTTTGTTTAAGCCTTCATGGTTGGACGGGGGTTTTACACAATGGAAGAATTATGGAATTAAAAATATGGGACAACTTTACAAGGAAGGCACTTTTCTGACATTTCAGGAATTGCAACAGACTTATGGACTTCGAGGAAATGATTATTTCAGATATCTTCAACTTAGAGATTATGTAAAATCGAACTCCCAAAATTTTCGAATTAGAAATTCAGAAATTCTTGATGAATGTTGGAACAAACATCCTAATACAGAAAAATTAATATCTTATATATACAATATCTTATTAGACAGTGACATTCCCTCGACGGACTTACACAGACAAACATGGGAAAAAGAATTAAATCAAGTAATAACGAAAGATACTTGGGAAGAAAGTTTGCAACACATACATCAGTGTTCACTAAACGCCAGACATTCTCTAATACAATTTAAAGTAATACATAGGTTACATTATTCAAAAACAAAACTACATAAAATTTTTCAACATATCTCACCTATATGTGATAAATGTCAACATTTAGAAGCTACATTATCTCATATGTTTGCAAACTGTATAAAAATTAAAAAATTCTGGGTAAATATTTTTAGTATAATATCTAAAGTAACCAGCACACAATTGGACCCAGATCCAAAATTAATAATACTCGGAATATTAGAATTAAATCAAACACTTAGAACAACACAAAGAAACTTTATTGATTATAGTTTAATAACAGGAAAAAAATTAATTCTAAAATTTTGGAAAGGACCTACGGCCCCCACAATCAAAATGTGGATTATAGAAATGACGGAGACCTTAAACGTGGAAAGAATCAGATTTTCCCTGTTGGACAAACAGGAATTATTTGTTGGAACATGGTCTCCTTTTATTGATTACTTAAAGGGTCAGAATGGTTCAGCACAGGAACCTGACTAGCACGCGGGCTAAAGAATGGATGAAATACTATACTCTGAAATGTACGAATATATCTCGAATGAAGTCTTTTTTATTTTAATAAATTTTTCCATTCTTCTTTAACTACCTTTTTTCTTTTTGTTTTGTTTTTTTTTGTTTTTCTTCTCTTTCTTTTCTTTCTTTACTTCATCTATCTCTTTAGTTCTATCTAGTTTAAAAAATAAAAAAAAAGGCAAAAAGTATTGGAGACAATGTAATAATAATTGACAATATTATCAATTTGAAAATGTAAGACTGTAATGATGTAATTTGGTTATGTACCTATCTCCAATAAAAAATATTTTCAAAAAAAAACAAAAAAAAACCCACATTCATTTCAAAGGCCAAATTTCATAAAACGACATTGATTTCAAAAGCAACATTTCTTTCATAAACCACATTTCGAAAGCCACATTTACTTCAAAAACCACACCTCAAAAGCCACATTTATTTCAAAAGACACGTTTATTTCAAAAGCCACATTTCTTTCAAAATCTACATTTCTTTCAAAAGCCACATATCTTTCAAAAGCCACATATCTTTCAAAAGCCACATTCCTTTCAAAAGCCACAGCTCACAAGTCACGTTTATTTCAAAAGCCACTTTTATTTCAAAAACCGCATTTATTTCAAAAGCCACATTCATCTCAAAAGCCACATTCATTTCAAAGGCCAAATTTATTTTAAAAAACGCATTTTTTTCAAAAGCCACATTTATTTCAAAAGCCACATTTCGTCATACCTCTAAAGCCACACCTCAAAAGCCACACTTTTTTCAAAAGCCACATTTATTTTAAAAGCCACACCTCAAATCCACATTTCAAAAGCCCCATTCCTTTCAAAAGCCACATTTCTTTCAAAAGCCACATTTATCTCAAAAGCCACACATCAGGAGCCACGTTTATTTGATAAGCCACATTTCAGCCACATTTCTTTCAAAAGCCACATTCATTTCAAAAGCCACATGCATTTCAAAAGCCAAATTGCAAAAACAAGATTGATTTCAAAAGCCACATTTATATCAAGCCATGTTTATGTCAACAGCCACATTCATTTCAAAAGCCACATTTCGAAAGCCACATTTATTTCAAAAGGCACATTTATTTCAAAAGCCACATTTATTTCAAAACCCACACCTTAAAAGCCAAACTTCAAAAGCCACATTCATTTCAAAAGACGCACTACAAAAGCCACACCTCAAAAGCCACATTTCTTTCAGCCACATTCATGTTAAAAGCCCCATTCATTTCAAAGACCTCATTTCAAAAACCTAATTTCTTTCAAAAGCCACATTTATTTCAAAAGCCACATTTATTCGAAAGCCACATTTATTTTAAAAGCCACATTTATTTAAAAAGCCACATTTATTTTAAAAGCCGCATTTATTTTAAAAGCCACATTTCAAAAGCCACATTATTTTAAAAGCCACATTTCCTAAGCTACATTTTATTCAAAAGCGACATTTAGTCCAAAAGCCACATTTCGAGTCACACCTCAAAAGCCACATATTTTTTCAAGAGCCACGTTTATTTCAAAAGCCACATCTCAAAAGCCCCATTTCTTTCAAAAGCCACTTTTCTTTCAAAAGCCACATTTATTTCAAGCCAGATTTCTTTGAAAGGTCACACCTCAGAAGCCACATTCATTTCAAAACCACATTTCGAAAGCCACATTTCTTTCCGAAGCCACATTTCAAAAGCGACATTGATTTCAAAAGCGACATTTATTCCAAAAGCCACATTTCTTCCAAAGCCACATTTCTTTCAAAAGCCACACCTCAAAAGCCACGTTTATTTAAAAAACCACATATTTCAAAAAACACATTTATTTCAAAAGCCATATTCATCTCAAAAGCCACATTCATTTCAAAGGCCAAATTTCAAAAACCACATTTCGAAAGCCACATTTACTTCAAAAGCCACACCTCAAAAGCCACGTTTATTTCAAAAGACACGTTTATTTCAAAAGCCACATTTCGTTCAAAAGCCACATTTCTTTCAAAAGCCACACCTCAAAAGTCACGTTTATTTCAAGACACTTTTATTTCAAAAACCACATTTATTTCAAAAGCCACATTCATCTCAATAGCCACATTCATTTCAAAGGCCAAATTTCAAAAACGACATTGATTTCAAAAGCCACATTTCTTTCAAAATCCTCATTTTGAAAGCCACATTTACTTCAAAACCTACATTTATTTAAAAGCCACAATTTCAAAGCCACATTTCAAACGCCACACCATAAAAGCCACAGCTCAAAGCAACATTTCTACCAAAAGCCACATTTATTTTAAAAGCCACATTTCAAAAGCTACATTTATTTGAAGCCACATTTATTTCAAAAGCCACATTTATTTCAAGCCTCATTTATTTCAAGAACCCCATTTATTTCAAGCCACATTTTTTTCAAGCCTCATTTATTTCAAAAGCCACATTTCAAAAGCCACATTTATTTCAAAAGCCACATTTCGTCACACCTCAAAAGCCACTCCTCAAAGGCCACAACTACAAAAGCTTTTTTTTCCTTCAAAATCTACAATTATTTCAAAAGCCACAACTCAAAGCCACATTTCTTTCAAAAGCCACATTTCTCTTGCCACATTTCTTTCTAAGCCACATTTAATTCAAAAGCCACACCTTAAAAGCCACATTTCAAACGCCACACCATAAGCCACACCTCAAAAGCAACATTTCTAGCAAAAGCCACATTTATTGAAAAAGCTCCATTTATTTCAAGAGCCACATTTCAAAAGCTACATTTATTTCAAAAGCCACATTTATTTCAAAAGATACATTTATTTCAAGAGCCACATTTATTTCAAAAGCCACGTTTATTTCAACAGCCATATTTGTTTCAAAAGCCACATTTCGAAAGACATTTATTTCGAAAGCCACTTTTATTTCAAAACCGCACCTTAAAAGCCACACTTCAAAAGCTACATTTATTTCAAAGGCCACATTTATTTCAAAAGCCACATTTCAAAAGCTACATTTATTTGAAAAGCCACATTTATTTCAAAAGCCACATTTATTTCAAGAGCCACGTTTATTTCAAAAACCCCATTTATTTCAAGCCTCATTCATTTCAAAATTCGGCTCGAAGGGCCGAATGGCCTACTCCTGCACCTATTTTCTATGTATCTATGTATCTATGTAAAAGCCACATTTCAAGTCACACCTCAAAAGCCACTCCTCAACAGCCACAACCTCAAAAGCTTCTTTTTTTTGCAAAAGCCACATTTATTTCAAAAGCCACAACTCAAAGCCACATTTCTTTCAAAAGCCACATTTCTCTTAAAAGCCACATTTCTTTCAAAAGCTACATTTATTTCAAAAGCCACACCTTAAATGCTACATTTCAAACGCCACACCATAAAAGCCACACCTCAAATGCAACATTTCTAGCAAAAGCCACATTTATTGAAAAAGCCACATTTCAAAAGCTACATTTATTTCAAGCCACATTTATTTCAAAAGACGCATTTATTTCAAGAGCCTCATTTATTTCAAGAGCCACATTTATTTCAAGCCACATTTATTTCAACAGCCATATTTATTTGAAAAGCCACATTTCGAAAGACATTTATTTTAAAAGCCACTTTTATTTCAAAAGCCGCACCTTAAAAGCCACATTTCAAAAGCTACATTTATTTCAAAACCTAATTTATTTCAAAAGCCACATTTATTTCAAGCCCCATTTATTTCATGCCACATTTATTTCTAAAGCCACATTTACTTCAAGCCCCATTTATTTCAAGCCACATTTATTTCAAAAGCCACATTTCAAAAGGCACATTTATTTTACAAGTCACACCTCAAAAGCCACATTTTTTTTCAAAAGTCACATTTCTTTCAAAAGCCACATTTATTTCAAGAGCCTCATTTATTTCAAGAGCCTCATGTATTTCAAAAGCCACATTTCAAAAGCCACATTTATTTCTAAAGCCACATTTCAAAGGCCACATTTATTTCAAAAGCCACATTTCGTCACACATCAAAAGCCACACCTCAAAAGCCAACTTTGTTTTCAAAAGCCACATTTCTTTCAAAAGCCATACCACAAAGCCACATTTCAAAGCCACATTTCTTGCAAAAGCCACATTTCTTGCAAAAGCCACATTTCTTTCAAAAGCCTCATTTATCTCAAAAGCTACACCTCAGAAGCCACATTTATTTGAAAAGCCACTTTTCCAAAGGCACATTTCTTTCAAAAGCCACATTTCAAAAGCCACATTAATTCAAAGGCCATACCTTAAAAGCCACACTTCAAAAGCTAAATTTATTTCATAAGCCACACCACAAAAGCCATACCTCAAATGCCACATATCTGAAGCCATATTTATTTCAAAAGCCACACATGAAAAGCCACACTTCAATAGCTATATTTATTTCAAAACCTCCCCGCTAAAGCCAACCCTCAAAAGTCACATTTCCAAAGCCATGTTTCTTTCAAAAGCCACATTTCTTTCAAAAGCCACATTGATTTCAAGCCACATTTATCTCAAAGGTCACACCTCAGAAGCCACATTTATTTGAAAAGCCACATTTCAAAAGACACATTTCAGAAACCTTATTTCTTTCAAAGCCACATACATTTCAAAAGCCACATTTATTTCAAAGGCCACATTTATTTCAAAAGCCACATTTGAAAAACAACATTTCTTTCAAAAGCCACTTTAATTTCAAAAGCCACATTTATTTCAAAAGACACATTTATTTCAAGTCCCATTTATTTCAAGCCACATTTGTTTCAAATGCCACATTTCAAAAGCCACATTTATTTTAAAAGCCACATTTCAAAAGCCACATCTATTTCAAAAGCCACACCTGATAGACACATTTCAAAAGCCACATCTTTCAAAAGCCACATTTATCTCAAAATCCACACCTCGTCACATTTATTTTAAAGCCACATTTCTTTCAAAAGACACTTTTCAAAAGCCATATTCATTTCAAAAGCGGAATTTCTAAACGACATTGATTTCAAAAGCCACATTTCGAAAGCCACATTTATTTCAAAAGCCACATTTATTTCAAAAGCCACACCTTAAAAGCCACACTTCAAAAGCCACATTTATTTCAAGCCACACCACAAAACCCACACCGCAAAAGCCACATTTCTTTCAAAAGCCACATTTCTTTCAAATCCACATTTCTTTCAAAAGCCACATTTCTTCAAGCCACATTTCTTTCAAAAGCCACATTCTTTTCAAAAGCCACATTCATTTCAAAAGCCACATTTCAAAAAGAAGATTTCTTTCAAAGCCACATACATTTCAAAAGCCACATCTATTTCAAAGGCCACATTTATTTCAAAAGCCACATTTATTTCAAGACACATTTATTTCAAAAGCCACATTTGAAAAACAACATTTCTTTCAAAAGCCACTTTAATTTCAAAAGCCACATTTATTTCAAGACACATTTGTTTCAAATGCCACATTTCAAAAGCCACATTTATTTTAAAAGCCACATTTTAAAAGCCACTTTTCTTTCAAATCCGCATTTCTTTCAAAAGCCACATTTCTTCAAGCCACATTTCTTTCAAAAGCCACATTCTTTTCAAAAGCCACATTCATTTCAAAAGCCACATTTCAAAAACAAGGTTTCTTTCAAAAGCCACATTTCAAAAACAAGGTTTCTTTCAAAAGCCACATTTCAAAAACAAGGTTTCTTTCAAAAGCCACATTTCAAAAACAAGGTTTCTTTCAAAAGCCACATTCATTTCTAAAGCCACATTTCTTTCAAAAGCCACATTTATCTCAAAAGCCACGTTTATTTCAAAGCCAAATTTCAAAAGCCACGTTTATTTCAAAAGAAACATTTTTTTCAAAAGCCACATTTATTTCAAAGCCACATTTCAAAAGCCACATTTATTTTAAAAGCTACATTTCAAAAGCTACATTTTTTTCAAAAGCCACATATATTTCAAAAGCCACATTTATTACAAAAGCCACATTTATTTCAAAGCCACTTATATTTCTCAAGTCACACCTCAAAAGCCACACCTCAAAGGCCACATTTTTTTTCAAAATCCACGTTTATTTCAATAGCCACGCCTCACAGCCACATTTCAAAAGCCACATTTATCTCAAAAGCCACACCTCAGAGGCCACATTTATTTCAAAAGGCACATTTCGAATGCCACATTTATTTCAAAAGCCACACCTTAAAAGCCATACTTCAAAAGCCACATTTATTTCAAAAGCTACACTGCAAAAACCACACCTCAAAGGCCACATTTCTGTCAAAAGCCACATTTCTACCAAAAGCCACATTTCTACCAAAAGCCACATTTCTTTTTAAAAGCTATACCTTAAAAGCCACACTTCAAAAGCCACATTCATTTCAAAAGCCACATTTATTTCAAAGCCACATTTATTTCAAACACACTTTTATTTCAAATCACATTTATTTCAAAAGACACATTTATTTCAAAACCCACATTCATATCAAAAGCCACATTGCAGAAGCCACATTCATTTTAGTAAGTAAGTAAGTAAGTAAGTAAGTAAGTAAGTAAGTAAGTAAGTAAGCAAGCAAGCAAGCAAGTAAGCAAGCAAGCAAGCAAGCAAGCAAGCAAGCAAGTAAGTAAGTCAGTTTTATTTATATAGCACGTTTTTAGTCAACTCGCATTGACACCAAAGTGTTTTACATAAAATAGATAATAATTTTCCATACAAACCATAGAAAAAGGTTAAAAAATAACGAAAATGGACAAAACACATTATAGAGTTCAACACAAACATTCCCCCACAGCAGAAACAAAAATTTCCACTGTGGGGAAAGGCACCAGAAAGTTAAGTCCTCTTCCTCTGTGAAACACCTGATGTCGGGGCCCATTTGTGGCCTTGCAGACGGTCTGATAATTTTCAGGGCCCTCTTGCCGTGAAGATGGAACTTTGGCGTCGATTGAAACATTCCTCAGTGGCTTGGAAAGTCTGGAAAGTCGGCTATCTCCTCCCCGGAGACCGGGGCACTCGCAGCCCACAGGCTGCGCCGGTTGGAGCTCCGACTCCGGCGAACTCGATCTCAGGCACCGCGGCGCTCCATAATCCAGCGCAGCCCGCGGCCGGACGCCTGCAGCCCCAGCTCCGTGATGTTGGGAGTCGGTGGCCACAACGCTCTGGAGCTTATTGCACGGCGACCCGATAAGGCATCATCCGCTCCGTGTTGAGGTCCCAGCGCTGTGCCACTGCCACCGAAGCTGTAGTCCCGGCTGGTCCCGACAGGAAACGCCGCTCCACTCTCGATGGTAGGCCGCGAGGACGGGGCAAAGAAGCAGCTTGGAGGGATGCTGTCTCTCCGACCAGGTAGGGGACTAAGAATTAATGTTTCCCCCTCCCCCCCCCCCCCCCCCCACCCCCCACATAAAAGACCTCCAACTAACTAACTAACATTTTTTACCAGGACTTAAAATAGAAAGATGAAGAGACGGACTGCGGGCAGGCTGCCATACACAGACGGCGCCCACTCCTGCACATCCGCCATCTTAAAAGCCACATTCATTTTAAAAGCCACATTTCAAAATCTACATTTTTTTCAAAAGCCACATTTATTTCAAGTCACATTTCTTTCAAAAGCCACATTTATTTCAAAAGCCACACCTTAAAAGCCACACCTTAAAAGCCACATCTCTAAAGCCAATTTAGAATGCCACATTTATTTCAAAAGACACACATTTAAAGCCATACTTCAAAAGCCACATTTATTTCAAAAGCCACACCACAAAAGCCACACATCAAGCCACATTTCTGTCAAAACCCACATTTCTTTCAAAAGCCACATTTCTTTCAAAAGCCACATTTATCTCAAAAGACACTTTTATCTCAAAAGACACTTCATAAAAGCCACATTCATTTCAAGCCACAATCATTTCAAAAGCCACATGCACTTCAAAAGCCAAATTTCAAAAACGAGATTGATTTCTTTCAAAAGCCACGTTCATTTTAAAAGCAACATTCATTTCAAAAGCCACATTCATTTCAAAAGCCACATTTCAAAAACCAGATTTCTTTCAAGAGCCACATTCATTTCAAAAGCCACATTTATTTCAAAAGCCACATTTATTTCAACAGACAAATTTATTTCAAGAGCCACATTTATTTCAAAAGCCACATTTATTTCAAAGCCAAATTTCAAAAGCCATATTTATTTTAAAAGCCACATTTCATAAAGCCACAGTTATTTTAAAAGCCACATTTATTTCAAAAGCCACACCTCAGAAGCCACATTTATTTCAAAAGCCTCATTTCGAATGCCATATTTATTTCAAAAGCAACACCTTAAAAGCCATATTTTAAAAGCCACATTTCTGTCAAAAGCCACATTTCTTTAAAAAGCCAAATTTATTTCAAAAGCCATACATTAAAAGCCACACTTCAAAAGCCACATTCATTTCAAGCCACATTTATTTCAAAAGCCACATTTATTTCAAAAGACACATTTATTTCAAGAGCCCCATATATTTCAAAAGCCACATTTATGTCAAAGCCCCATTTCAAAAGCCACATTTACCTTAAAAGCCACATTTCAAAAGCTACATTTTTTTCAAAAGCCACATTTATTTCAAAAGCCACATTTATTTCAAAAGCCACATTTATTTCAAAAGCCACATTTCGTCATACCTCTAAAGCCACACCTCAAAAGCCACATTTTTTTCAAAAGCCACATTTATTTTAAAAGCCACACCTCAAATCCACATTTTAAAAGCTTCATTTCTTTCAAAAGCCACATTCCTTTCAAAAGCCACATTTATCTCAAAAGCCACACCTCAGGAGCCACATTTATTTGAAAAGCCCCATATCAAAGCCACATTTCTTTCAAAAGCAACATTCATTTCAAAAGCCACATTCATTTCAAAAGCCAAATTTCAAAAACGACATTGATTTTAAAAGCCACATTTTGAAAGCCCCATTTATTTCAAAAGCCACATTTATCTCAAAAGTCACACCTCAGAAGCAACATTTATTTCAAAAGCCACATTTCTAAAGCCACATTACTTTCAAAAGCCACATTTCTTTCAAAAGCTACATTTCTTTCAAAAGGCACATTTCAGAAACCTAATTTCTTTCAAAAGACACATTCATTTCAAAAGCCACATTTATATCAAAGGCCACATTTATTTCAAAAGCCTCCCCACTAAAGCCACACCTCAAAAGCCACATTTCTAAAGCCACATTTCGAATGCCACATTTATTTCAAAATCCACACCGTAAAAGCCATACGTCAAAAGCCATATTTATTTCAAAAGCCACACCACAAAAGCCACACCTCAAAAGCCACATTTCTGTCAAAAGCCACATTTCTTATTAAAGCCACATTTCTTTCAAAAGCCATACCTTAAAAGCCACACTTCAAAAGCCACGTTCATTTCAAGCCACATTTATTTTAAGCCACATTTATTTTAAGAGGCAAATTTATTTCAAAAGACACATTTATTTCAAGTCACATTTATTTGAAAGCCACTTTTCAGAAGCCACATTTATTTTAAAAACCACATTTCAAAAGCTAAATTTTTTTCAAAAGCCACACTTATTTCAAAAGCCACATTTATTTCAAAAGCCTCACCACTAAAGCAACACCTCAAAAGCCATTTTTCTAAAGCCACATTTCTTTCAAAAGCCACATTTCTTTCAAAATCTACATTTATCACAAAGTCTACATTTATCTCAAAAGCCACATTGCTTTCAACAGCTGCATTTATCTCAAAAGCCACACATCAGAAGCCACATTTATTTGAAAAGATACATTTCAAAAGCCACATTCAATTCAAAAGCCACATTCATTTCAAAAGCCACAATTCAGAAACCACATTTTTTTCAAAAGCCACACTTATTTCAAGCCACATTTATTTCAAAAGCCACATTTATTTCAAAAGCCTCACCACTAAAGCAACACCTCAAAAGCCATTTTCCTGAAGCCACATTTCTTTCAAAAGCCACATTTCTTTCAAAATCTACATTTATCTCAAAATCTACATTTATCTCAAAAGCCACATTGCTTTCAAAAGCCGCATTTATCTCAAAAGCCACATTTATCTCAAAAGCCACACATCAGAAGCCACATTTATTTGAAAAGACACATTTCAAAAGCCACATTCAATTCAAAAGCCACATTCATTTCAAAAGCCACAATTCAGAAACCACATTTTTTTCAAAAGCCACACTTATTTCAAAAGCCTCATTTATTTCAAAAGCCACATTTATTTCAAAAGCCTCACCACTAAAGCAACACCTCAAAAGCCATTTTTCTAAAGCCACATTTCTTTCGAAAGCCACATTGCTTTCAAAAGCCGCATTTATTTCAAAAGCCGCATTTATCTCAAAAGCCACACATCAGAAGCCACATTTATTTGAAAAGACACATTTCAAAAGCCACATTCAATTCAAAAGCCACATTCATTGCAAAAGCCACAATTCAGAAACCACATTTCTTTCAAAAGCCACATTCATTTCAAAAGCCACATTCATTTCAAAAGCCACATTTATTTCAAAGGCCGCATTTATTTCAAAAGCCACATTTATTTCAAGAGCCACTTTTATTTCAAAAACCACATTTGAAAAACAAAATTTCCTTCAAAGCCACATTAATTTCAAAAGCTACATTTATTTCAAAAGCCATGTTCATTTCAAAAGCTTAATTTCAAAAACGATATTGATTTCAAAAGCGACATTTCAAAAGCCACATATATTTCAAAAGCTACATTTATTTCAAAAGCCACATTTATTTCAAAGGCCATACCTTAAAGCCACACTTCAAAAGCCACATTTATTTCAAAAGCCACACCGCAAAAGCCACACCGCAAAAGCCACATTTCTTTCAAAAGCCACATTTCTTTCAAAAGCCACATTTCTTTCAAAAGCCACGTTTCTTTCATGCCCCATTTATTTCAAAAGCCACATTCATTTTAAAAGCCACATTCATTTCAAAAGCCACATTCATTTCAGAAGCCACATTTCAAAAACCAGATTTCTTTCAAAAACCACATTCATTTCGAAAGCCACATTTATTTCAAAAGCCACATTTATTTCAAAAGACAAATTTATTGCAAGAGCCACATTTATTTCAAAAGCCACATTTATTTCAAAGCCAAATTTCAAAAGCCACATTTACTTTAAAAGCCACATTTCAATAGCCACATGTTTTCAAAAGCAACATTCATTTCAAAAGCCACATTTCAATAGCCACATTTATTTTAAAAGCCACATATGATAGGCTCCATTTTTTTCAAAAGCCACATTTATTTCAAAACATAGAAACATAGAAAATAGGTGCAGGAGTAGGCCATTTGGCCCTTCGAGCCTGCACCGCCATTCAATATTCAAAAAGCCACATTCCAAGTTACACCTCAAAAGCCACACCTCAAAAGCCACATTTCCTTCAATAGCGACATTTATCTTAAACACCACACCTCAGAAGCCACATTTATTTCAAAAGCCACATTTCGAATGCCACATTTATTTCAAAAGCAACAACTTAAAAGCCATACTTCAAAAGCCACATTAATGTCAAAAGCCACATTTCTTTAAAAAGCCACTTTACATTCAAAAGCCATACCTAAAAAGCCACAGTTCAAAAGCCACATTCATTTCAAAAGCCACATTCATTTCAAAAGCCACATTTATTTCAAAAGCCATATTTATTTCAAAAGACACATTTATTTCAAGAGCCACATATATTTCAAAAGCCACATTTAGTTTAAAAGCCACATTTCAGCCACATTTCTTTCAAAATCCATTCATTTCAAAAGCCACATTTCGAAAGCCACGTTTATTTCAAAAGGCACATTTATTTCAAAACCCACATTTATTTCAAAACCCACATTTATTTCAAAACCCACACCTTAAAAGCCACACTACAAAAGCCACATTCAATTCAAAAGCCACACTACAAAAGCCACACCTCAAAAGCCACATTTCTTTCAAAAGCCACATTCATTTTAAAAGCCCCATTCACTTCAAAGACCTCATTTCAAAAATCTAATTTCTTTCAAAAGCCACATTCATTTCAAAAGCCACATTTCTTTCAAAAGCCACATTTATTTCAAAAGACACATTTATTTCAAGAGCCACATATATTTCAAAAGCCACATTTAGTTTAAAAGCCACATTTCAGCCACATTTCTTTCAAAATCCATTAATTTCAAAAGCCACATTTCGAAAGCCACGTTTATTTCAAAAGGCACATTTATTTCAAAACCCACATTTATTTCAAAACCCACATTTATTTCAAAACCCACACCTTAAAAGCCACACTACAAAAGCCACATTCATTTCAAAAGCCACACTACAAAAGCCACACCTCAAAAGCCACATTTCTTTCAAAAGCCACATTCATTTTAAAAGCCCCATTCACTTCAAAGACCTCATTTCAAAAATCTAATTTCTTTCAAAAGCCACATTCATTTCAAAAGCCACATTTCTTTCAAAAGCCACATTTAGTTCAAAAGCCAATTTCAAAAGTCACACCTCAAAAGCCACATTTTTTTCAAAAGCCACGTTTATTTCTAATGCTACACCTCAATAGCTACACTTCTTTCAAAAGCCACTTTTCTTTCAAAAGCCACATTTCTTTCAAAAGCCACATTTCTTTGAAAGGCCACACCTCAGAAGCCACATTCATTTCAAAACTACATTTCGAAAGCCACATTTCTTTCCGAAGCCACATTTCAAAAGCCATTCATTTCAAGCCACATTCATTTCAAAAGCCAAATTTCAAAAACGACATTGATTTCAAAAGCGACATTTATTTCAAGCCATATTTCTTCCAAAGCCACATTTCTATCAAAAGCCACACCTCAAAAGCCACGTTTATTTCAAAAGCCACGTTTATTTCAAAAGCCACATTTCTTTCAAAATCCACATTTCTTTCAAAAGCCACTTCTTTCGAAAGCCACATTTACTTCAAAAGCCACATTTAATCTAAGCCGCACCTTAAAAGCCACACTTCAAAAGCCACATTTATTTCAAAAGCCAAATTTATTTCTGAAGCCACATTTCAAAAGCCATTCATTTCACAAGCGACATTTATTTCAAAGGCCACATTTCTTCCAAAGCCACATTTTTTTCAAAAGCCACAATTCTTTAAAAAGCCACATTCAAAAGCCACATTCATTTCAAAAGCCACATTCATTTCAAAAGCCCCATTTATTTGAAAAGTCACATTTCAAGTCACACCTCAAAAGCCACACCTCAAAAGAAACATTTATTATTCAAAAGGCACATTTATTTCAAAAGCCACATTTCAAAAGCCACATTTTTTTCAAAAGCCACATTTTTTTCAAAAGCTACATTCATTTCAAAAGTCACATTCATTTCAAAAGTCACATTCATTTCTAAAGCTACATTTTTTCAAAAGCCACTTTTATTTCAAAAGCCACATTTCAAGTCACACCTCAAAAGCCACACCTCAAAAGCCCCATTTTTTTTCAAAAGCCACATTTCAAAAACCATATTTATTTCAAAAGCCATATTCATTTCAAAAGCCACATTTATTTCCCAATCCGATACACGGGATGTCCGCTCTACTCCTTCAAATCTGTTTTTTTACCTCTAAGTGCAGTACCGTATCAAAATGCTCTCGTCATATTTAACGTTCCTGCAGCTCTGACGATGCTGTGACCCCACGACCGACACACATATCGGCCGGAACCTCGGCCTCGTAAAACCCTGTCTCACGGTGCGAGTTGACCCACGAGGTACCCCGAGTTTAAAACAAATTCAACTCGTGGTAACTACGTACAATTAACGTAGCGGGAACGTCGGAACTCGTGGACGCAACTGAGAAACTCGTGGCGCTAACGGCAGGTACCCATGAAACTTGTTAACTCTTGGAGATGTTCGAATACGTTTAAAGTTTTCCACGAGTAAAATGTACTGCTGAAGTCAAATGTACAAGGTATTGAGAACACAGGGTGAACTGCAAGCTGGAATATCTATTGCTGTCAAAACAAATAAAACTGAAGGAAAGAAAGCAAACTGAAGAACCAACCTTGGAGGGGAGAGAAGGATAGATGGGAAAAACATACTAAATAACGTGAGTGACCGTGAATGAGGGACAAGCCAGCCAGGAAACCCGTTGGTCCAGAGTCCTTAATTACCTGATCTGTTTAAATCTTATACCAGTTTAAATCTTTCCCATCCACAAATACGTCAAATTAGTTAAAATGGTAATTGTACCCACATCACACAGGTTTAAGAAATTCTCCGTGAATACCTTCAGTAATACTTGAAGGTCAAAACACAATTGGTGACACATCGTGTTAATACAATGTTAATAGAGACATTTAACAATCACTTAACAGCAACACCGTCACTGTCTCGCGGAAAGCGGAGGTTTCAGTAGTTCTTTTTTCACCGAATTTCAAAATCAGGATTACAAAACATGGGGGGATAGCCACCACCTCTCAAAACATGGGGCGAGACGTGTCTCCCCCATCCTCCCAGGACTTCTGCCTAGGGGACTGAGGGACTGCTGTGTGCTCTGTTTCAGAACATGGAACAGTACAGCATTGGGGCAATGTTCGTCTCCTAATTTGAGGAAGGACATTATTGCTATTGAGGGAGTGCAGCGTCGCTTCACCAGGTTAATTCCCGGGATGGTGGGACTGACGTATGATGAAAGAATGGGTCAACTGGCCATTTATTCGCTGGCATTTAGAAGGATGAGAGGAGTGCTTATAGAAACATAAAACATTCTTAGAGGATTGGACAGGGTAGATGCTGAAAAAATGTTCCAGATGTTAGGGGAGTCCAGAACCAGGGGTCACAATTTAAGAATGAGGGGTAGGCCATTTAGGAGGTCAAACATTTTCACCAGAGAGTTGTGAAACTGTGGAATTCTCTGCCACAGAAGGCAGTGGAGGCCAATCCACTAGATATGTTCAAGAGGGAGTTAGATTTAGCTCTTAGGGCTGTGGGATTCAAGGGATATGGGGGAAAAGCTGTAGTGGGGTACTGATTTTTGATGATCAGCCATGATCATATTGAATGGTGGTGCTGGCTCGATGGGCCGAATGGCCTGCTCCTGCACCCATTTTCTATGTTTCTATGTTTCTGTGACCCATCGGCCCACAATCTATGCATCGAACACAATGCCGATAATCTAATCTCATCTGCCTGTACATGATCCATGTCCCTGTATACATTGTGCATTTATTTATAAGCTTCTTAAACCTCACTATGATAGCTGCCTCCACCACCACCCTTGGCAGTCCGTTCCCGGCTCTCAACACTCTCTTCCTCTATAAAGTGCGTTGTTGACATGATGCCAAAGTAAACAGATCTCATCTGTCTGCACATGATCCACATCCGTCCATTCCTTGTATTCCACACACCTTCTAAATGTATCTTAAACGCTATTGTGTTTGATTCCACTCCACTCAGCACTCAGTGTGTAAAC
Organism: Amblyraja radiata; assembly: GCF_010909765.2. Taxonomy (NCBI): domain Eukaryota; kingdom Metazoa; phylum Chordata; class Chondrichthyes; order Rajiformes; family Rajidae; genus Amblyraja; species Amblyraja radiata. Next base: position 31,713 of record NW_022630665.1, on the reverse strand, counting down.
AACACTTGCTCTGCATGTCTCCCTTTAACTGTCCCTCTCTTTGACCTTCATGCAATGCACTCTAATCTTTCACATTTTTCAGTAAAATGTTTCTGACCGTCTACAATTTCATTTCCTCTCACAATTTTATAATCTTCCATCGTGTCTCCTTCCCCTCAACGTCCCAGCCGAACGCAATCAGATAAAGCAATCCGAGTTTGACCAACCTCTCTTTATAGCTGTGTGTAAGAAGGAACTGCAGATGATGGTTCAAATTAAAGATAGACACAAAAAGCTAGAGTAACTCAACGGGACAGGCAGCATCTATGGAGAAAAGGAATGGGTGACGTGTCGAATCTGAAGAAGTATCTCGACCAGAAACGTCACCCATTCTGGTCATTCGTCTGAAGAAGGGGTTTGACCCGAAACGTTGCCTATTTCCTTCGCTCCATAGATGCTGCTGCACCCGCTGAGTTTCTCTAGCACTTTTGTCTACCCATTCCTTCGCACCAGAGATGCTGCCTGTCCCGCTGTTACTCCAGCTTTTTGTGTCTATCTTTATAGCTAATACCCTCTAAACTAGTCATTATTCTGGCCAACCTCATCCGCACGCTCTACAAAATTTCCACCTACGTTTTATAATGGGACTACCAGAACTGCACGAATAACTCAAAAAGTGGCCAAACCCAAAGTAGTCTAAAGATGCATCATGATTTCACATATCTTATACTGAAAGCATTGATCTATGAAGGCAAGGTGACGATATGCCTTCTTTAGCATTCCGACTCCGACATCCCATTCTGCACTTCAGTGCTGTTTAGGATCTTGTCATTAATAATAATCTTTCCCCCTTTTCTCCCATTTCTGTAACATATACTTTGACAACCTTCCCCACAGTCCCCAATCCCAGGATACTTTATGTCGTCAGCAAATTTAATAAACCAGCCAGTCGACATTAACGTCCTATATATATATTAATCCCTATGGAACTCCACTGGCCACAGGCGTCCAGCTTGAATAACAGCCTTCCAGAACAACCCCTCTGTCTTCTATCAGTAAACCAGTTCTGAATCCATACGAACAAGTCATTTTGAATCCCATGGATCTTCATATTTTTGGATCATCCAACCACGTGGAACTTTATCAAATGCCCCTAAAATCCATGTCCAAAATATCCACCACCCGATGCTCATTAATCACCTTCCTCACCATCGTCAGAAAACTCCATCAAGTTAGTGGGATAGAACGTACCGCGTACAAAGCAAAAGAAGGATTCGGTGTACAAGGGTAGGGCACACACTATAATTGCTAGTGAGTGTTCATGAATGAAGGGGCTTTGGAGTACAATGGTAGGGTGCGGACATTGATGATAGGGAGTGTTTGGAACAGAGTGACCTCGATGTAGAAGGGTAGGACACACACACCATGAATGATGAGGGCCATAAGGAACGCACGTGCTTCGGTGAACAAGGGTACGAGACACACATTGAACGGACTGGTGTATTGAGTGACAAATTGCCACACTGTCGTTCACAAACACACACTCGCATGCTCTCACACACTCAAACTAACATAATCAGTTCCTGTCACACACACAGTTTCACATAGTGCATTCGGAAAGTATTCAGCCCCCTTCACTTTTTCCACATTTTGTTACGTATTATTCTAAAATGTATTACATTTTTTTATCATCAATCTACATACAATACCCCATAATAAAAAAAGCAAAAACAGGTGTTTAGAAATGTTTGCAAAGTAATTACAAATAAATAACGATATATCACATTTACATAAGTATTCAAACCATTTACTCTGTACTTTGTTGAGGCACCTTTGGCAGCGATTACAGCCTCAAGTCTTCGTGAGTATGATGCTACAAGCTTGGCACACCTGTCCTTGGGTAATTTCCCCCACTCTTCTCTGCAGATCCTCTCAATCTCTGTCAGGTTGGATGGGGAGCGTCCGGACTCTGGCTTGGTCACGCGAGGACATTCACAGACTTGTCACAAAGCCACTCCTGCATTTTCTTGGCTGAGTGCTTAGGGTCGTTGTCCTGTTGGAAGGTGAACCTCCACCTCAGTCTGAGGTCCAGAACGCTCTGGAGTAGATTTTCATCAAGGACCTCTCTGTACCTTGCTCTGTTCAGCTTTCCCTTGATCCTGACCAGTCTCCCAGTTCCTGCCGCTGAAAAACATCCCCACAGCATGATGCTTCCACCACCATGCTTCACCGTAGGTATGGTATTGGCCAGGCGATGAGACGTGACGCTTGGCATTCAGGCCAAAGAGTTCAATCTTGGCTTCATCATAACAGAGAATCTTGTTTCTCATGCCTTTTGGCAAACTCCAAGCGGGCTGTCATGTACCTTTTACTGAGGAGTGGCTTCTGTCTGGTCACTCTACCATAAAGCCCTGATTGGTGGAGCGCTTCAGATATAGTTTTCCTTCTGGAAGGTTCTCCCATCTCCACAGAGGAACTCTGGAGCTCTGTCAGGGTGACCATCGGGTTCTTGGTCACCTCCCTAACCAATTCCCTTCTCCCCCAATAGCTCAGTTTGGCCGGACGGCCAGCTCTATAAAGAGTCCAAAGTTCTTCTATTTAAGAATGACGGAAGCCACTGTGCTCTTCGGGACCTGCAATACTGCAGACATTGTTTTATAACCTTCCCAGATCTGTGTCTCCACACAATCCTGTCTCGGAGGTCTACGGAAAATTCCTTCTTGGTTTTTGCTCTGACATGCGCTGTCAACTCTGGGACCTTATATAGACAGGTGTGTGCCTTTCCAAATCATGTCCAATTAATTGTGCCCTAAAAACCTCTGGGGAGGACAGGTAGCATTTCTGGAGAGAAGGAATGGGTGACATATTGGGTCGAGATTTCTTCAAACTGAGAGTCACTGGAAAGGGAAACGAGAAATATAGACGATGATGTTGAGAGACCTTTGTTCAATCCACCTGGACCTACCTGTCCCCCAGGTTGCTAAACAATTTAATCATCCTTCCCATTCCCACACTGACCTTTCTGTCCTCGATCTCCCCCATTGTCAGGGTGAGGCTAAATGCAAATTGGAGAAACAGCATCTTATATTGGGCAGCTTATGAATATAGAATATAGTAGGTATGTTGCAAAACCTACCTTAAACGTCGCTGCAGATCTGTCCAAGCCCGTGTGTGCGATTTTGGCGCCGTTGAGAGGGGGGCGGGTTTAAAACGCGATTTCCCTAGGCTATTCAAATCGAGGTTGCTGACGAAAAATCGCTTCGATGTTCGATTGCTGGAGCTATTTTTAAATTTAATTGGTTAATTTAATTAGTAAGTTAAAAATTATCCTCTAAACCCGCGACGGGACGGATCTCATACAGGGGACAACGGAAGGTAGGTTGTTTATTTTTACATTAAAAAGCGCTTCTTAAGAGCCCTTTATATAAAGTTTTATGTTGCGAGTAGCCCCATTAAATCCCGCAGTATTTTCCTGGACATTTGGGGTACAAATTCACCGCAATGGGAACATTCTAAACCAGCGCGTTCCAGAGTTCCACAGGATCCCACTCGAAAACTGATGGCCATTAATTTACAGCAATTGAACAATAAATTCCTTCCATTTGGCCTATAAATTAATGTAAATGAGATTTAAAAATCATGTTTTATTGTGAATTCTTTGTGAATGTTATTTGGACACTTAGGCTATTTAAAAATGTTAATATTTTCTTAAGAAATGGATAGGTGTTTAGATCTAGTAATTGAAGTTTGGAATTAGCTACAATTGGGTAACTAGCTAATTATATGCTTTAATTTCAGGTCATCCAAGTAAGATTGTTTAATATTTGTTTCAGAATGCTTCAGTCTATAATAACTGAAAATTTATTTCAGTTCTCTTAATTTTTAAGCATGTTATGGCCATTTCACTGTCCTCGATCACAGCTTTTGTGTTAAGTCAATGGAAAATCAATAGGGAACAAGATGCTAATTTCCGAGTATGTAAATGGCCATAACTTTTTTAATACTGAAGATATGAAAGTGAATTAGGTGTCAAATTAAACTTATTTTTGTGCTTTATCTGATGGGATAAATCTCAAAATTTTGTAACATTGCTAAATATAGAATTGGTGCCAACATAGACTTCTTTAACTTCAAATAAACCTGCCATTCACTCTCTCTCCATCCCTCCCCCACCCAAGTAGCACCAACTTCTCGATTTCAGCCAACAAACAGGGTTTCGGCCCAAAATGTTGCCAGTCTCATTCGTTCCATAGATGCTGCTGCACCCGCTGAGTTTCTGTTTCCTTCTGTGTACCTGTTTCCTTTATCATTGTTACTTTTTTGTATATCTTGGACAAACTGATCTGTTTTGTAGTAAATGCCTACTATGTTCTGTGTGCTGAAGCAAAGCAAGAATGTCATTGTCCTATCAGGGACACATGACAATAAACTCTCTTGAACTTGAATCTTTCACTGATTGTCATCTTGTGAGTGATGCTCCTTTAGAACACTGAGTGAGCCTGACAAAAGCTCTTAGTTTTGCCTCCCAACAGATATCAGCTGCTTGGGGTGACCCACCAGAGGGTGGCCACAAAGATTCAAAAGCAACCATTGGACTTCAAGTGAGAAGAACCATTCCTGGTGCTACTGACCACTCAAACGGCAGTTAAGGTCCAGGGGAAGAAAGCCTGGATACATGCCTCCCACGATAACGGGCCACTGAAGACCAGTGGTGATAACAAAGGAGGACGGAATTTATTCGGTAACAATGACTGCTCTCGTCAGTATATCTTGTGTTCTAATCTTTGTTATTTTCCCACAAACCAGGCCCCCTGCCATCGATGTCTATCCAGAGACTTACTTGTCAGTACCTTCCTGTACATGCCCTACTCTTATGCTGAAGAAAATAATCGTTCTAGCTGCTTCACACACCTCCCCATTCATCTGAAGGAATGAATTCCCTTCATGCCCATCCTTTGCTTCCCAAACAGCAGACTGGAATCTCACCCAAAATTATTCCAGCCCTCCACCTGGTGGAGAGGGGTTACGGGATGGCTGCACTCCTCGATTCATTTCTTGATCTTGTTTATTTTTTATCCTTCTTGGTGTTGTGTTGTAATGCTTGTTAAGTACTAGACTAAGTGGGACCCGTTGGGTCCCATGTTCACACAGGAGGGCTGGTCCACCAATGCAATATTCCACCTCTCCACCAATTCCAATATTGGTGGCCAGTGGGGGGAGGGGGGGGGGCTTTCTGGAGCTCTAGTATGGGTGTTGTGGGCTGAAGGGACTGGTTTCCAGAGGGCTAGAATGGACATTGTGGGCCAAATGGATTATTGGGATGGCAGCTCAGTCACACAAGCCTGATGTGCTGGCAGCTCACTCACGGCTGTTGGGCTGGCAGTTGACTCATGGCTATTCCTTGAAATTCCATTTCAAGCAGGGTGCAAGGCCACCGAATTCAGGTGCAGTTTCCTACCATTTCAAACCAACCACCACCAACAACCACTTGCTGTGCTTTTTCAAATAAACCACATTTTCATTTTCAAACCGCATTAAGAGCACTCAAGGTCAGTAAAACCACACTCACAGTTTAGTAGACATGTGTTCAGTGTTATTCTCAGCTCAGACTGAGAGACGTGAACCTCTCGCTTCCCCTATCTTGCAGAGACTGACTGAGGCATTCAACACTTCTGGGTTTTATAGTCCCTTCCGGAAGGGGCGTGGCCTTCAGGAGAGAGAATCTCAACATGTTTTAAACACTAATAACTCTTTTATTTTTCATCAATGGGAAAAATCCTCATGTCCTGCGCAGCAGAGAGGGACTCCGAGTAAGATGGCCAAAAATCACAGCCGTAAGTGGCAGCGTTTTTTTCTAAAATCAATATACAGAACAACAGGAAGTGGTCACGATCAGACTTTTAGTAATATAGATTATTACAAACAAGTGGTAGAAGCCCCAGCTAACATTAGAACTCTTCAGGCTTCCAGCTACCATTCCTCTCAGCACTTAAACACTTCTTGTATTTGGAAAAACATAGCTTCATTAAGGCTTACCCATCAAAGGTGTTGGAGGCTGTCTCTAAAATATGGAGACCATTCAAAATATCTAATTATGTGCTTACATAACCTTTCCTTATAATTCTTATTTAGGTGAATTGTTATCTGTGGTAATGATTCAAGAATCAAGGGGGGGGGTTGCAGGGGCTTGCGGAGAACTGATGGTGTTAGTTTATTCAAAAAGACAGATTAGGAACAGGTTTGCTAAACACAGTGGCAAAGAACAGCTAGTGGACTCAAGCTTACAACTGATAGGAGCCTGGACAGAACTGTGATCAATGTCCCTTCAGGGTACGAGGTCCTGGATACATCCTAATCACTCTAAATAGGCCTGTTTTTCAGCAGTGTGTCTGGGTCAAAGTTGTTAGTTGAATATCCCGTGTCTTTTGTCTCTAGTCATGTTCAGTCTTTAATCTTTTCATTTTAACTCCATAGTTCATTTGTTCGGTTAGTTATGCTAGTAGCAAAGAAAGCAAACACAATGCCAACAGAGGGATTGAATACAAAAACAGGGATGTAATGCTGAGGCTCTATAAGGCACTGGTCAGGCCATATTTGGAATATTGTGAGCAGAAGAAGGATGTACTGGCTCTGGAGAGGGTCCAGAGAAGTAAGTAAGTAAGTAAACTTTATTTATATAGCGCATTTTAAGTCAATTTGCATTGACCCCAAAGCGCTTTACATAATTTAAATAATAATAAGTTCCATTGCAAACCATAGAAAAAGGTTTTAAAAAAAAAAAAAAAATGAATAAAAATGGACACAACATATTACAGAGTTCAACACAAACATCCCCCCACAGCAGAATCAAAACATTTCCACTGCGGGGGAAAGGCACCAGAAAGTTAAGTCCTCTTCCTCTGTGAAACATCCCGAGGTCAGGGCCCATCTGTGGCCGTGCAGCCAATCCGATGATTTTCAGGGCCCTCTTGCCGTAAAGATGAAACATCGGCGTTGGGTGAAACATTCCTCAGCGGCTTGGAAAAGTCTGGAGCGGCTGTCCCCTCCCCGGAGACCGGAGACCGCGGCACTCGTAGTCCTCCGGCCGCGCCGGCTGGAGCTCCGACCCCGGCGAACTCGATCTCTGGCTCTGCGGCGCTCCAAATCCAAATCCAGCGCCGCCCGCGGCCGAACGCCCGCAGCCACAGCTCCGCGATGTTGGAAGTCGGCGACCAAAGCGCTCCGGAGCTTACCGCACGGCGACCCGGTAGGCATCGCCCGCTCCTTGTTGGTATCCCAGCGCTGCGCCACCGCCGCCGAAGCTGTAGTCCCAGCCGGTCCCGACAGGAAAACGCCGCTCCACTTTCGATGGTAGGCCGCGAGGACGGGGCGAAGAAACAGCACGGAGGGATGCTGCCTCTCCGACCAGGTAGGGGACTAAGAATAAAGTTTCCCCCTTCCCCACCCCCATCCCCCACATAGAAGACCTCCACTAACATAAACTAAAATAAAGAAAAGTGTAGAGGCGGACTGCGGGCAGGCTGCCATACACAGACGGCGCCCACTCCCGCACATCCAGAAGGTTTATAAGAATGATCCCAGGAATGAGTGGATTAACATAAGATGAGCGTTTGATAGCACTGGGCCTGGACTCACAGGGGTTTTGAAGAATCGGGGGGGGGGGGGACACCTTATTTAAACGTACAGAATAATGAAAGACTTGGATAGAGTGGACATGGAGAGGGTGTTTCCATGAGAGGGAGAGTCTAGGACTAGAGGTCATAGCCTCAGAATTAAGGGACTTTTCAAAAGGAAGATGAGGAGGAATTTCTTTAGTCAGAGGGTGATGAATCTGTGGAATTCTTTGCCACAGACGGCTGTGAAGGTCATCAATGGATATATTTAGGGCAGAGATATATAGATTCTTGATTACTATGTGAGTCTGGGGTTATGGGGGTGGGGGTCAGGAGGGAGAGGTCCTTCAGCCATAATTGAATCATGGTGCAGTAGACTTGATGGGCCAAATGGCCTAATTCTGCTTTATCACTTATGACCATATGAATTTATGACAGTTCAATTTTTGTTAATTCAGTTTTTAGTAAACCCCCCCTCACATCAGCAGTGGCACAACTGGTGGAGCTGCTGCTCCTCAGCGCCAGAGACACGGCTTCCATCCTCACCTTGAGTGCCTTCTGTGTATGGTATTTGCACCTCTCTTTGTGACCATGAGTTTCCTCCGGGTGCTCCATTTCCTCCCACATCCCAAAGACGTGTGAGTTTGTAAGTTAATTGGCCTCTGTAAGTTGTCCCCTTGTGGATAGGGCACAACGTAGACCCAGTGTGAACAGTAATCGATGGGGGACACGGACTCGGTGGGCCACATTGCCGGTTTCTATGCAGTATCTCTAAACTAAATGTGTCTTCCAAACCTCCAACACATGTTTTAAAACTGTCCTGTCCTTTGATTTTAGTCTCCGTTGCTTTGGGAATGTTTCCTGCTATCTTGTCTACCTACAGCCTGTGTAATATTGATCCCTCTACACAGAACCCATCAGTATCCTCCGCTGCTTGTAAAAAACAAATGCCAGTCTCTGTGTCTCACTATTACAGATACGTTCTGTCCCTGTAACATCCTGGTGAATCTACTCTGCACCCTCTGGCGTGTGGTGACCAGAACCGCACCCAGCGTGTGAGCTGAGGTGAGCAAGGTTTATAAACCTGTACCATGCTGTGGCATTTGTTGTAACTACACCACCATCAATGAAGGCAGGCATCTCACCCACCTTCTCCACAGCCCAGCAGCACACAACACTCTGGCCACGAGCTACACAGTGGTTTACACTGTTCTGTGTGAAAACGTTGCCCCTCAGTTTCAGTTATACCTTTCCGCTCTCGTCTTCAACCTATGCCCTCTGGTTCTTCATTCCCCTCCTCTGGGTGAAAGACTCTGTGCGTACATCCTGAACTAAACAATTTAAGGGCACTCAAGGTCAGTAAAACCACTATTTAAGAATGACAGAAGCCACTGTGCTCTTCGGGACCTGCAATACTGCAGACATTGTATTATAACCTTCCCAGGTCTGTGTCTCGACACAAACCTGTCCCGGAGATCTACGGCCAATTCCTTCTTGGTTTTTGCTCTGACATGCACTGTCAACTCTGGGACCTTATATAGACAGGTGTGTGCCTTTCCAAATCATGTCCAATTAATTGTGCCATAAAACCTCTGGAGAGGACAGGCAGCATTTCTGGAGAGAAGGAATGGATGACGTATTGGGTCGAGATTTCTTCAAACTGAGAGTCACGGGACAGGGAAACGAGAAATATAGACGATGATGTTGAGAAACCTTCGTTCAATCCACCTGGACCTACCTGTCCCCCAGGTTGCTAAACAATTTAATCATCCTTCCCATTCTCACACTGACCTTTTTGTCCACGATCTCCCCCATTGTCAGTGTGAGGCCAAACGCAAATTGGAGAAACAGCATCTTATATTGGGCAGCTGATGAATATAGAATATAGAATTGGTGCCAACATAGACTTCTCTAACTACAAATAAACCTGCCCTTCACTCTCTCTCCATCCCTCCCCCACCCAAGTCGCACCAGCTTCTCGATTTCAGCCAACAAACAAGGTTTCGGCCCGAAACGTTGCCTGGCTCCTTCACTCCATAGATGCTGCTGCACCCGCTGAGTTTCTCCAGCATTTTTGTGTACCTGTTTCCTTTATCATTATAACTTTTTTGCATATCTTGGACAAACTGATCTGTTTTGTAGTAAATGCCTACTATGTTCTGTGTGCTGAAGCAAAGCAAGACTTTCATTGTCCTATCAGGGACACATGACAATAAACTCACTTGAACTTGAATCTTTCACTGATTGTCATCTTGTGAGTGATGCTCCTTTAGAACACTGAGTGAGCCTGACAAAAGCTCTTAGTTCTGCCTCCCAACAGATATCAGCTGCTTGGGGTGACCCACCAGAGGGAGGCCACAAAGATTCAAATGCAACCATTGGACTTCAAGTGAGAAGAACCATTCCTGGTGCTACTGACCACTCAAACAGCAGTTAAGGTCCAGGGGAAGAAAGCCTGGATACATGCCTCCCACAATAAGGGGCCACTCAAGACCAAGTGGTGATAACAAAAGAGAACGGACTTTATTCGGTAACAATGACTGCTCTCGTCAGTATATCTTGTGTTCTAATCTTTGTTATTTTCCCACAAACCAGGCCCCCTGCCATCGACGTCTATCCAGAGACTTACTTGTCAGCACCTTCCTGTACATGCCCTACTCTTATGCTGAAGAAAATAATCGTTCTAGCTGCTTAACACACCTCCCCATTCATCTGAAGGAGGGAATTCCCTTCATGCCCATCCTTTGCTTCCCAAACAGCAGAATGGAATCTCCACCAAATATTATTCCAGCCATCCACCTGGTGGAGAGGGTTTACGGGATGGCTGCACTCCTCAATTCATGTCCTGATCTTGTTTATATTTTATCCTTCTTGGTGTCGTGTTTTAATGCTTGTTAAGTACTAGACTAAGTGGGACCCGTTGGGTCCCATGTTCACACAGGAGGGCTGGTCCACCAATGCAATATTCCACCTCTCCACCAATTCCAATATTGGTGGCCAGTGGGGGGAGGGGGGGGGGCTTTCTGGAGCTCTAGTATGGGTGTTGTGGGCTGAAGGGACTGGTTTCCAGAGGGCTAGAATGGACATTGTGGGCCAAATGGATTATTGGGGTGGCAGCTCAGTCACACAAGCCTGATGTGCTGGCAGCTCACTCAGGGCTGTTGGGCTGGCAGTTGACTCATGGCTAGTCCTTGAAATTCCATTTCAAGCAGGGTGCAAGGCCACCGAATTCAGGTGCAGTTTCCTACCATTTCAAACCAACCACCACCAACAACCACTTGCTGTGCTTTTTCAAATAAACCACATTTTCATTTTCAAACCGCATTAAGGGCACTCAAGGTCAGTAAAACCACACTCACAGTTTAGTAGACATGTGTTCAGTGTTATTCTCAGCTCAGACTGAGAGACGTGAACCTCTCGCTTCCCCTATCTTGCAGAGACTGACTGAGGCACTCAACACTTCTGGGTTTTATAGTCCCTTCCGGAAGGGGCATGGCCTTCAGGAGAGAGAATCTCAACATGTTTTAAACACTAATAACTCTTTTATTTTTCATCAATGGGAAAAATCCTCATGTCCTGCGCAGCAGAGAGGGACTCCGAGTAAGATGGCCAAAAATCACAGCCGTAAGTGGCAGCGTTTTTTTCTAAAATCAATATACAGAACAACAGGAAGTGGTCACGATCAGACTTTTAGTAATATAGATTATTACAAACAAGTGGTAGAAGCCCCAGCTAACATTAGAACTCTTCAGGCTTCCAGCTACCATTCCTCTCAGCACTTAAACACTTCTTGTATTTGGAAAAACATAGCTTCATTAAGGCTTACCCATCAAAGGTGTTGGAGGCTGTCTCTAAAATATGGAGACCATTCAAAATATCTAATTATGTGCTTACATAACCTTTCCTTATAATTCTTATTTAGGTGAATTGTTATCTGTGGTAATGATTCAAGAATCAAGGGGGGGGGTTGCAGGGGCTTGCGGAGAACTGATGGTGTTAGTTTATTCAAAAAGACAGATTAGGAACAGGTTTGCTAAACACAGTGGCAAAGAACAGCTAGTGGACTCAAGCTTACAACTGATAGGAGCCTGGACAGAACTGTGATCAATGTCCCTTCAGGGTACGAGGTCCTGGATACATCCTAATCACTCTAAATAGGCCTGTTTTTCAGCAGTGTGTCTGGGTCAAAGTTGTTAGTTGAATATCCCGTGTCTTTTGTCTCTAGTCATGTTCAGTCTTTAATCTTTTCATTTTAACTCCATAGTTCATTTGTTCGGTTAGTTATGCTAGTAGCAAAGAAAGCAAACACAATGCCAACAGAGGGATTGAATACAAAAACAGGGATGTAATGCTGAGGCTCTATAAGGCACTGGTCAGGCCATATTTGGAATATTGTGAGCAGAAGAAGGATGTACTGGCTCTGGAGAGGGTCCAGAGAAGTAAGTAAGTAAGTAAACTTTATTTATATAGCGCATTTTAAGTCAATTTGCATTGACCCCAAAGCGCTTTACATAATTTAAATAATAATAAGTTCCATTGCAAACCATAGAAAAAGGTTTTAAAAAAAAAAAAAAATGAATAAAAATGGACACAACATATTACAGAGTTCAACACAAACATCCCCCCACAGCAGAATCAAAACATTTCCACTGCGGGGGAAAGGCACCAGAAAGTTAAGTCCTCTTCCTCTGTGAAACATCCCGAGGTCAGGGCCCATCTGTGGCCGTGCAGCCAATCCGATGATTTTCAGGGCCCTCTTGCCGTAAAGATGAAACATCGGCGTTGGGTGAAACATTCCTCAGCGGCTTGGAAAAGTCTGGAGCGGCTGTCCCCTCCCCGGAGACCGGAGACCGCGGCACTCGTAGTCCTCCGGCCGCGCCGGCTGGAGCTCCGACCCCGGCGAACTCGATCTCTGGCTCTGCGGCGCTCCAAATCCAAATCCAGCGCCGCCCGCGGCCGAACGCCCGCAGCCACAGCTCCGCGATGTTGGAAGTCGGCGACCAAAGCGCTCCGGAGCTTACCGCACGGCGACCCAGTAGGCATCGCCCGCTCCTTGTTGGTATCCCAGCGCTGCGCCACCGCCGCCGAAGCTGTAGTCCCAGCCGGTCCCGACAGGAAAACGCCGCTCCACTTTCGATGGTAGGCCGCGAGGACGGGGCGAAGAAACAGCACGGAGGGATGCTGCCTCTCCGACCAGGTAGGGGACTAAGAATAAAGTTTCCCCTTCCCCACCCCCACCCCCCACATAGAAGACCTCCACTAACATAAAATAAAATAAAGAAAGGTGTAGAGGCGGACTGCGGGCAGGCTGCCATACACAGACGGCGCCCACTCCCGCACATCCAGAAGGTTTATAAGAATGATCCCAGGAATGAGTGGATTAACATAAGATGAGCGTTTGATGGCACTGGGCCTGGACTCACAGGGGTTTTGAAGAATCGGGGGGGGGGGACACCTTATTTAAACGTACAGAATAATGAAAGACTTGGATAGAGTGGACATGGAGAGGGTGTTTCCATGAGAGGGAGAGTCTAGGACTAGAGGTCATAGCCTCAGAATTAAGGGACTTTTCAAAAGGAAGATGAGGAGGAATTTCTTTAGTCAGAGGGTGATGAATCTGTGGAATTCTTTGCCACAGACGGCTGTGAAGGTCATCAATGGATATATTTAGGGCAGAGATATATAGATTCTTGATTACTACGTGAGTCTGGGGTTATGGGGGTGGGGGTCATGAGGGAGAGGTCCTTCAGCCATAATTGAATCATGGTGCAGTAGACTTGATGGGCCAAATGGCCTAATTCTGCTTTATCACTTATGACCATATGAATTTATGACAGTTCAATTTTTGTTAATTCAGTTTTTAGTAAACCCCCCCTCACATCAGCAGTGGCACAACTGGTGGAGCTGCTGCTCCTCAGCGCCAGAGACACGGCTTCCATCCTCACCTTGAGTGCCTTCTGTGTATGGTATTTGCACCTCTCTTTGTGACCATGAGTTTCCTCCGGGTGCTCCATTTCCTCCCACATCCCAAAGACGTGTGAGTTTGTAAGTTAATTGGCCTCTGTAAGTTGTCCCCTTGTGGATAGGGCACAACGTAGACCCAGTGTGAACAGTAATCGATGGGGGACACGGACTCGGTGGGCCACATTGCCGGTTTCTATGCAGTATCTCTAAACTAAATGTGTCTTCCAAACCTCCAACACATGTTTTAAAACTGTCCTGTCCTTTGATTTTAGTCTCCGTTGCTTTGGGAATGTTTCCTGCTATCTTGTCTACCTACAGCCTGTGTAATATTGATCCCTCTACACAGAACCCATCAGTATCCTCCGCTGCTTGTAAAAAACAAATGCCAGTCTCTGTGTCTCACTATTACAGATACGTTCTGTCCCTGTAACATCCTGGTGAATCTACTCTGCACCCTCTGGCGTGTGGTGACCAGAACCGCACCCAGCGTGTGAGCTGAGGTGAGCAAGGTTTATAAACCTGTACCATGCTGTGGCATTTGTTGTAACTACACCACCATCAATGAAGGCAGGCATCTCACCCACCTTCTCCACAGCCCAGCAGCACACAACACTCTGGCCACGAGCTACACAGTGGTTTACACTGTTCTGTGTGAAAACGTTGCCCCTCAGTTTCAGTTATACCTTTCCGCTCTCGTCTTCAACCTATGCCCTCTGGTTCTTCATTCCCCTCCTCTGGGTGAAAGACTCTGTGCGTACACCTGAACTAAACAATTTAAGGGCACTCAAGGTCAGTAAAACCACTATTTAAGAATGACAGAAGCCACTGTGCTCTTCGGGACCTGCAATACTGCAGACATTGTATTATAACCTTCCCAGGTCTGTGTCTCGACACAAACCTGTCCCGGAGATCTACGGCCAATTCCTTCTTGGTTTTTGCTCTGACATGCACTGTCAACTCTGGGACCTTATATAGACAGGTGTGTGCCTTTCCAAATCATGTCCAATTAATTGTGCCATAAAACCTCTGGAGAGGACAGGCAGCATTTCTGGAGAGAAGGAATGGATGACGTATTGGGTCGAGATTTCTTCAAACTGAGAGTCACGGGACAGGGAAACGAGAAATATAGACGATGATGTTGAGAAACCTTCGTTCAATCCACCTGGACCTACCTGTCCCCCAGGTTGCTAAACAATTTAATCATCCTTCCCATTCTCACACTGACCTTTTTGTCCACGATCTCCCCCATTGTCAGTGTGAGGCCAAACGCAAATTGGAGAAACAGCATCTTATATTGGGCAGCTGATGAATATAGAATATAGAATTGGTGCCAACATAGACTTCTCTAACTACAAATAAACCTGCCCTTCACTCTCTCTCCATCCCTCCCCCACCCAAGTCGCACCAGCTTCTCGATTTCAGCCAACAAACAAGGTTTCGGCCCGAAACGTTGCCTGGCTCCTTCACTCCATAGATGCTGCTGCACCCGCTGAGTTTCTCCAGCATTTTTGTGTACCTGTTTCCTTTATCATTATAACTTTTTTGCATATCTTGGACAAACTGATCTGTTTTGTAGTAAATGCCTACTATGTTCTGTGTGCTGAAGCAAAGCAAGACTTTCATTGTCCTATCAGGGACACATGACAATAAACTCACTTGAACTTGAATCTTTCACTGATTGTCATCTTGTGAGTGATGCTCCTTTAGAACACTGAGTGAGCCTGACAAAAGCTCTTAGTTCTGCCTCCCAACAGATATCAGCTGCTTGGGGTGACCCACCAGAGGGAGGCCACAAAGATTCAAATGCAACCATTGGACTTCAAGTGAGAAGAACCATTCCTGGTGCTACTGACCACTCAAACAGCAGTTAAGGTCCAGGGGAAGAAAGCCTGGATACATGCCTCCCACAATAAGGGGCCACTCAAGACCAAGTGGTGATAACAAAAGAGAACGGACTTTATTCGGTAACAATGACTGCTCTCGTCAGTATATCTTGTGTTCTAATCTTTGTTATTTTCCCACAAACCAGGCCCCCTGCCATCGACGTCTATCCAGAGACTTACTTGTCAGCACCTTCCTGTACATGCCCTACTCTTATGCTGAAGAAAATAATCGTTCTAGCTGCTTAACACACCTCCCCATTCATCTGAAGGAGGGAATTCCCTTCATGCCCATCCTTTGCTTCCCAAACAGCAGAATGGAATCTCCACCAAATATTATTCCAGCCATCCACCTGGTGGAGAGGGTTTACGGGATGGCTGCACTCCTCAATTCATGTCCTGATCTTGTTTATATTTTATCCTTCTTGGTGTCGTGTTTTAATGCTTGTTAAGTACTAGACTAAGTGGGACCCGTTGGGTCCCATGTTCACACAGGAGGGCTGGTCCACCAATGCAATATTCCACCTCTCCACCAATTCCAATATTGGTGGCCAGTGGGGGGAGGGGGGGGGCTTTCTGGAGCTCTAGTATGGGTGTTGTGGGCTGAAGGGACTGGTTTCCAGAGGGCTAGAATGGACATTGTGGGCCAAATGGATTATTGGGGTGGCAGCTCAGTCACACAAGCCTGATGTGCTGGCAGCTCACTCACGGCTGTTGGGCTGGCAGTTGACTCATGGCTATTCCTTGAAATTCCATTTCAAGCAGGGTGCAAGGCCACCGAATTCAGGTGCAGTTTCCTACCATTTCAAACCAACCACCACCAACAACCACTTGCTGTGCTTTTTCAAATAAACCACATTTTCATTTTCAAACCGCATTAAGGGCACTCAAGGTCAGTAAAACCACACTCACAGTTTAGTAGACATGTGTTCAGTGTTATTCTCAGCTCAGACTGAGAGACGTGAACCTCTCGCTTCCCCTATCTTGCAGAGACTGACTGAGGCACTCAACACTTCTGGGTTTTATAGTCCCTTCCGGAAGGGGCGTGGCCTTCAGGAGAGAGAATCTCAACATGTTTTAAACACTAATAACTCTTTTATTTTTCATCAATGGGAAAAATCCTCTTGTCCTGCGCAGCAGAGAGGGACTCCGAGTAAGATGGCCAAAAATCACAGCCGTAAGTGGTAGCGTTTTTTTCTAAAATCAATATACAGAACAACAGGAAGTGGTCACGATCAGACTTTTAGTAATATAGATTATTACAAACAAGTGGTAGAAGCCCCAGCTAACATTAGAACTCTTCAGGCTTCCAGCTACCATTCCTCTCAGCACTTAAACACTTCTTGTATTTGGAAAAACATAGCTTCATTAAGGCTTACCCATCAAAGGTGTTGGAGGCTGTCTCTAAAATATGGAGACCATTCAAAATATCTAATTATGTGCTTACATAACCTTTCCTTATAATTCTTATTTAGGTGAATCGTTATCTGTGGTAATGATTCAAGAATCAAGGGGGGGGGGGTTGCAGGGGCTTGCGGAGAACTGATGGTGTTAGTTTATTCAAAAAGACAGATTAGGAACAGGTTTGCTAAACACAGTGGCAAAGAACAGCTAGTGGACTCAAGCTTACAACTGATAGGAGCCTGGACAGAACTGTGATCAATGTCCCTTCAGGGTACGAGGTCCTGGATACATCCTAATCACTCTAAATAGGCCTGTTTTTCAGCAGTGTGTCTGGGTCAAAGTTGTTAGTTGAATATCCCGTGTCTTTTGTCTCTAGTCATGTTCAGTCTTTAATCTTTTCATTTTAACTCCATAGTTCATTTGTTCGGTTAGTTATGCTAGTAGCAAAGAAAGCAAACACAATGCCAACAGAGGGATTGAATACAAAAACAGGGATGTAATGCTGAGGCTCTATAAGGCACTGGTCAGGCCATATTTGGAATATTGTGAGCAGAAGAAGGATGTACTGGCTCTGGAGAGGGTCCAGAGAAGGTTTATAAGAATGATCCCAGGAATGAGTGGATTAACATAAGATGAGCGTTTGATGGCACTGGGCCTGGACTCACAGGGGTTTTGAAGAATCGGGGGGGGGGGGGGGACACCTTATTTAAACGTACAGAATAATGAAAGACTTGGATAGAGTGGACATGGAGAGGGTGTTTCCATGAGAGGGAGAGTCTAGGACTAGAGGTCATAGCCTCAGAATTAAGGGACTTTTCAAAAGGAAGATGAGGAGGAATTTCTTTAGTCAGAGGGTGATGAATCTGTGGAATTCTTTGCCACAGACGGCTGTGAAGGTCATCAATGGATATATTTAGGGCAGAGATATATAGATTCTTGATTACTACGTGAGTCTGGGGTTATGGGGGTGGGGGTCAGGAGGGAGAGGTCCTTCAGCCATAATTGAATCATGGTGCAGTAGACTTGATGGGCCAAATGGCCTAATTCTGCTTTATCACTTATGACCATATGAATTTATGACAGTTCAATTTTTGTTAATTCAGTTTTTAGTAAACCCCCCCTCACATCAGCAGTGGCACAACTGGTGGAGCTGCTGCTCCTCAGCGCCAGAGACACGGCTTCCATCCTCACCTTGAGTGCCTTCTGTGTATGGTATTTGCACCTCTCTCTGTGACCATGAGTTTCCTCCGGGTGCTCCATTTCCTCCCACATCCCAAAGACGTGTGAGTTTGTAAGTTAATTGGCCTCTGTAAGTTGTCCCCTTGTGGATAGGGCACAACGTAGACCCAGTGTGAACAGTAATCGATGGGGGACACGGACTCGGTGGGCCACATTGCCGGTTTCTATGCAGTATCTCTAAACTAAATGTGTCTTCCAAACCTCCAACACATGTTTTAAAACTGTCCTGTCCTTTGATTTTAGTCTCCGTTGCTTTGGGAATGTTTCCTGCTACCTTGTCTACCTACAGCCTGTGTAATATTGATCCCTCTACACAGAACCCATCAGTATCCTCCGCTGCTTGTAAAAAACAAATGCCAGTCTCTGTGTCTCACTATTACAGATACGTTCTGTCCCTGTAACATCCTGGTGAATCTACTCTGCACCCTCTGGCGTGTGGTGACCAGAACCGCACCCAGCGTGTGAGCTGAGGTGAGCAAGGTTTATAAACCTGTACCATGCTGTGGCATTTGTTGTAACTACACCACCATCAATGAAGGCAGGCATCTCACCCACCTTCTCCACAGCCCAGCAGCACACAACACTCTGGCCACGAGCTACACAGTGGTTTACACTGTTCTGTGTGAAAACGTTGCCCCTCAGTTCCAGTTATACCTTTCCGCTCTCGTCTTCAACCTATGCCCTCTGGTTCTTCATTCCCCTCCTCTGGGTGAAAGACTCTGTGCGTACATCTGAACTAAACAATTTAAGGGCACTCAAGGTCAGTAAAACCACTATTTAAGAATGACAGAAGCCACTGTGCTCTTCGGGACCTGCAATACTGCAGACATTGTATTATAACCTTCCTAGGTCTGTGTCTCGACACAAACCTGTCCCGGAGATCTACGGCCAATTCCTTCTTGGTTTTTGCTCTGACATGCACTGTCAACTCTGGGACCTTATATAGACAGGTGTGTGCCTTTCCAAATCATGTCCAATTAATTGTGCCATAAAACCTCTGGAGAGGACAGGCAGCATTTCTGGAGAGAAGGAATGGATGACGTATTGGGTCGAGATTTCTTCAAACTGAGAGTCACGGGACAGGGAAACGAGAAATATAGACGATGATGTTGAGAAACCTTCGTTCAATCCACCTGGACCTACCTGTCCCCCAGGTTGCTAAACAATTTAATCATCCTTCCCATTCTCACACTGACCTTTTTGTCCACGATCTCCCCCATTGTCAGTGTGAGGCCAAACGCAAATTGGAGAAACAGCATCTTATATTGGGCAGCTGATGAATATAGAATATAGAATTGGTGCCAACATAGACTTCTCTAACTACAAATAAACCTGCCCTTCACTCTCTCTCCGTCCCTCCCCCACCCAAGTCGCACCAGCTTCTCGATTTCAGCCAACAAACAAGGTTTCGGCCCGAAACGTTGCCTGGCTCCTTCACTCCATAGATGCTGCTGCACCCGCTGAGTTTCTCCAGCATTTTTGTGTACCTGTTTCCTTTATCATTATAACTTTTTTGCATATCTTGGACAAACTGATCTGTTTTGTAGTAAATGCGTACTATGTTCTGTGTGCTGAAGCAAAGCAAGACTTTCATTGTCCTATCAGGGACACATGACAATAAACTCACTTGAACTTGAATCTTTCACTGATTGTCATCTTGTGAGTGATGCTCCTTTAGAACACTGAGTGAGCCTGACAAAAGCTCTTAGTTCTGCCTCCCAACAGATATCAGCTGCTTGGGGTGACCCACCAGAGGGAGGCCACAAAGATTCAAATGCAACCATTGGACTTCAAGTGAGAAGAACCATTCCTGGTGCTACTGACCACTCAAACAGCAGTTAAGGTCCAGGGGAAGAAAGCCTGGATACATGCCTCCCACAATAAGGGGCCACTCAAGACCAAGTGGTGATAACAAAAGAGAACGGACTTTATTCGGTAACAATGACTGCTCTCGTCAGTGTATCTTGTGTTCTAATCTTTGTTATTTTCCCACAAACCAGGCCCCCTGCCATCGACGTCTATCCAGAGACTTACTTGTCAGCACCTTCCTGTACATGCCCTACTCTTATGCTGAAGAAAATAATCGTTCTAGCTGCTTAACACACCTCCCCATTCATCTGAAGGAGGGAATTCCCTTCATGCCCATCCTTTGCTTCCCAAACAGCAGAATGGAATCTCCCCCAAAATTATTCCAGCCATCCACCTGGTGGAGAGGGTTTACGGGATGGCTGCACTCCTCAATTCATGTCCTGATCTTGTTTATATTTTATCCTTCTTGGTGTCGTGTTTTAATGCTTGTTAAGTACTAGACTAAGTGGGACCCGTTGGGTCCCATGTTCACACAGGAGGGCTGGTCCCCCAACGCAATATTCCTCCTCTCCACCAATTCCAATATTTGTGGCCAGTGAGGTGGGGGGCTTTCTTGAGTGCTAGTATGGGTGTTGTGGGCTGAAGGGACTGGTTTCCAGAGGGCTAGTATGGACATTGTGGGCCAAATGGATTCTTGGGGTGGCAGCTCAGTCACACAAGCCTGATGTGCTGGCAGCTCACTCACGGCTAGTGAGCTGGCAGTTGACTCACGGCTATTCCTTGAAATTCCATTTCAAGCAGGGTGCAAGGCCACCGAATTCAGGTGCAGTTTCCTACCATTTCAAACCAACCACCACCAACAACCACTTGCTGTGCTTTTTCAAATAAACCACATTTTCATTTTCAAACCGCATTAAGGGCACTCAAGGTCAGTAAAAACACACTCACAGTTTAGTAGACATGTGTTCAGTGTTATTCGCAGCTCAGACTGAGAGACGTGAACCTCTCGCTTCCCCTATCTTGCAGAGACTGACTGAGGCACTCAACACTTCTGGGTTTTATAGTCCCTTCCGGAAGGGGCGTGGCCTTCAGGAGAGAGAATCTCAACATGTTTTAAACACTAATAACTCTTTTATTTTTCATCAATGGGAAAAATCCTCTTGTCCTGCGCAGCAGAGAGGGACTCCGAGTAAGATGGCCAAAAATCACAGCCGTAAGTGGCAGCGTTTTTTTCTAAAATCAATATACAGAACAACAGGAAGTGGTCAAGATCAGACTTTTAGTAATATAGATTATTACAAACAAGTGGTAGAAGCCCCAGCTAACATTAGAACTCTTCAGGCTTCCAGCTACCATTCCTCTCAGCACTTAAACACTTCTTATATTTGGAAAAACATAGCTTCATTAAGGCTTACCCATCAAAGGTGTTGGAAGCTGTCTCTAAAATATGGAGACCATTCAAAATATCTAATTATGTGCTTACATAACCTTTCCTTATAATTCTTATTTAGGTGAATCGTTATCTGTGGTAATGATTCAAGAATCAAAGGGGGAGGGGGGGGGTTGCAGGGGCTTGCGGAGAAATGATGGTGTTAGTTTATTCAAAAAGACAGATTGGGAACAGGTTTGCTAAACACAATGGCAAAGAACAGCTTGTGGACTCAAGCTTACAACTGATAGGAGCCTGGACAGAACTGTGATCAATGTCCCTTCAGGGTACGAGGTCCTGGATACATCCTAATCACTCTAAATAGGCCTGTTTTTCAGCAGTGTGTCTGGGTCAAAGTTGTTAGTTGAATATGCCGTGTCTTTTGTCTCTAGTCATGTTCAGTCTTTAATCTTTTCATTTTAACTCCATAGTTCATTTGTTCGGTTAGTTATGCTAGTAGCAAAGAAAGCAAACACAATGCCAACAGAGGGATTGTATACAAAAACAGGGATGTAATGCTGAGGCTCTATAAGGCACTGGTCAGGCCATATTTGGAACATTGTGAGCAGAAGAAGGATGTGCTGGCTCTGGAGAGGGTCCAGAGAAGGTTTATAAGAATGATCCCAGGAATGAGTGGATTAACATAAGATGAGCGTTTGATGGCACTGGGTCTGGACTCACAGGGGTTTTGAAGAATCGGGGGGGGGGGGCACCTTATTTAAACGTACAGAATAATGAAAGGCTTGGATAGAGTGGACATGGAGAGGGTGTTTCCATGAGAGGGAGAGTCTAGGACTAGAGGCCATAGCCTCAGAATTAAGGGACTTTCCAAAAGGAAGATGAGGAGGAATTTCTTTAGTCAGAGGGTGATGAATCTGTGGAATTCTTTGCCACAGACGGCTGTGAAGGCCATCAATGGATATATTTAAGGCAGAGATATATAGATTCTTGATTACTACGTGAGTCTGGGGTTATGGGGGTGGGGGTCATGAGGGAGAGGTCCTTCAGCCATAATTGAATCATGGTGCAGTAGACTTGATGGGCCAAATGGCCTAATTCTGCTTTATCACTTATGACCATATGAATTTATGACAGTTCAATTTTTGTTAATTCAGTTTTTAGTAAACCCCCCCTCACATCAGCAGTGGCACAACTGGTGGAGCTGCTGCTCCTCAGCGCCAGAGACACGGCTTCCATCCTCACCTTGAGTGCCTTCTGTGTATGGTATTTGCACCTCTCTCTGTGACCATGAGTTTCCTCCGGGTGCTCCAGTTTCCTCCCACATCCCAAAGACGTGTGAGTTTGTAAGTTAATTGGCCTCTGTAAATTATCCCCTTGTGGATAGGGCACAACGTAGACCCAGTGTGAACAGTAATCGATGGGGGACACGGACTCGGTGGGCCACATTGCCGGTTTCTATGCTGTATCTCTAAACTAAATGTGTCTTCCAAACCTCCAACCCATGTTTTAAAACTGTCCTGTCCTTTGATTTTAGTCTCCGTTGCTTTGGGAATATTTCCTGCTATCTTGTCTACCTACAGCCTGTGTAATATTGATCCCTCTACACAGAACCCATCAGTATCCTCTGCTGCTTGTAAAACAAATGCCAGTCTCTGTGTCTCACTATTACAGATACGTTCTGTCCCTGTAACATCCTGGTGAATCTACTCTGTACCCTCTGGCGTGTGGTGACCAGAACCGCACCCAGCGTGTGAGCTGAGGTGAGCAAGGTTTATAAACCTGTACCATGCTGTGGCATTTGTTGTAACTACACCACCACCAATGAAGTCAGGCATCTCACCCGCCTTCTCCACAGCCCAGCAGCAAACAACTCTCTGGCCATGACCAACACAGTGGTTTACACTGTTCTATGTGAATATGTTGCCCCTCAGTTCCAGTTATAACTTTCCACTCTCGTCTTCAACCTATGCCCTCTGGTTCTTCATTCCCCTCCTCTGGGTGAAAGACTCTGTGCGTACACCTGAACTATTCCCTTGTTGCTGTTCCTCTGTTGACTGTTTGATGTATGAATGTTGTTATTGCAACTGCCTCACCTCCCTCCTCTGGCAGCTCGTTCCAGGGATTTTTCAGCTTATAAATGAAGACAAAGTTCTCAGATTCTTGCGTTCAAGAGGTTGCAATTTTATTGAGCTCACACATAAGTAACAGCAATACAAATCATAAGCTTCACACACAACTAATATTCAGCACACTCAGTATCCAGGCCTTTCAACCCATGCAGTCTGAGCTGCCACTTCACTGCCACTTCACTGCCACTTCACTGCCTCTCCAGCCCCTCCATCCCCGTCCCTCGATGGCAACTGCTACCTCACGGCACAGCTTCACAACAGTGTGTCACTGCGCTGGGGATGATTCCACAACACTCCCCTGTTGTAGAATCATGACTGGGGCCACAGAGACAGGACCTGCAGCCCACAATGTCTGTGCCCAACACCATGCCAACAACAACTCTTATCTGCCTGCACACCATCCATATTCCCCCATTCCCTGCATATCCACATGCCCATCCACACACTGAAACACCACTCTGCCCCCTATCTGCCTCCACCACCACCCCCAGCAGCACGATCCAGGCACCCATCAACCTCTGTGTAAAGATCTTACTCTACACATCACCTTTACACTGTGCCCCTCTCACCTGGAAGCTATAGCCTCCAGTATGTTAATTCCCCCGTGGTACAAAGGCTGCGAGTGTCTCCCCTATCCATGCCACACGTATCGAGGTGGTGAGTTGTCGAGGAGAGGGTGTATTGGAGTGAGCATTGGGGGGAGAGAGTGAGGTGGTGGGTGTGGGTTGGTTGGTGAGGGGGCAGAATAAGGGACTCACGTACGTACCGGCCTGTGGACCCAATGGGGAGGAGGAGATGTGGAAAAGAAGAATGTGGAGAGTGGTGGGAGAGGGAGTGAGAATGCAGGGCAGAGGGAAAGTGGACTGTGGGAAAGGGACAGGAGAAACTGGAGAGGGGAAGGAGTAGGTGAGGCGGGAGGTGTGACAGATGATGGAGACTGAGGGAAAGGGGCATAGATGGACTAGTGGTGTGACTAGTGGTGTGCCTCAGGGCTCGATGCTGGGCCTGTTACTGTTTGTCATCTACATCAATGATTTGGATGAGAACATACAGGGCAAGATTAGCAAGTTTGCTGATGATACAACAGTAGGTGGCTTTGCAGACAGTGAAGATGATTGTGAAATATTGCAGCAGGATCTGGATCTATTGGCCAGGTGGGCTGAGGAATAGTTGATGAAATTTAATACAGAGAAGTGTGAGGTGTTGCATATTGGGTCGTCTAACAAGGGCAGGACGTACACAGTGAATGTCAGGCCTCTGGGTAGTGTTGTAGACCAGAGGGATCTAGGAGTACAGGTGCATGGTTCCTTGAAGGTCGAGTCGCAGGTAGACAAGGTTGTTAAAAAGGTTTGTGGAACATGGGCCTTCATCACTCACAGTAGAGAGTATAGAAGTTGGGAGGTCATGTTGCAGTTGTCTTAGTTGTTGGTGAGAAAGCATTTAGAATATTATGTTCAGTTCTGGGCACCATGTTATAGGAAAGATATTGTCAAGCTTGAAAGGGTTCCGAAAAGATTTACGAGGATGTTGCCAGGACCAGAGGGTGTGAGCTATAGGGAGAGGTTAACGAGGCTGGGGAGAGCAGGAGCATGAGCAGGAGGACGAGGGGGAATCTTATAGACATATACAAAATCACAAGAGGAATAGATTGGGTAGATGCACAGAGTCTCGCCCAGAGTAGGGAAATCGAGGACCAGAGGACACAGGTTCAAGATGAAGGGGAAAAGATTTATTAGGAATCTGAGGGGTAACTTTAGCACACATAGTGTGGTGTGTGTATGGAACAAGCTGCCAGAAGAAGTAGTTGAGGCTGGGGCTATTCCTACGTCTTTAGAAACAGTTAGACAGGTACATGTATAAGACAGGTTTGGAGAGATATGGGCCGTGTGCAGGCCGGTGGGACTAGTGTAGCTGGAACATTTTTGACCAGTGTGGGCATGATGGGCCGAAGGGCCTGTTTCTACACTGTATCACTCTCTATGACTGTTGGTGATTCGGTGTGTTCCTGCCCGTCTATGTGTGAGCACACGTGTTGTGTGTTGGCAAAATCCATGGGTACATTGTCATGTTTCTGTGTGTCTAAGTCCAAGCATGTGTGATCACAGTGTGTGTGTGTGTGGTCAGTTGTGTGTGTGTGTGTGCGTGCGTGTGTGTGTGCATGTGTGTGTGTGTGCGTGTGTGTGTGCATGTGTTTGTGTGTGTGTGTGTGCGTGTGAGAGCACGCGTGTGTGTGTGTGCGTTTGTGTGTGCATGTGTGTGCATGTGCGTGTGCGTTTGTGTGCGTATGTGTGTGCATGTGCGTGTGTGCATGTGCGTGTGTGCATGTGCGTGTGAGCATGTGTGTGTGCGCGCGTGTGAGCATGTGTGTGTGTGTGTGTGTGTGCATGTGTGAGCATGTGTGTGTGTGTGTGTGTGTGCGCGCGTGCGTGTGCGTGTGTGCGCGTGTGCGCGCGTGTGTGTGTGTGTGTGTGTTTGCGTGTGCATGTGTAAATAACTAATGTTTGGTGATGAGCTGAATTATTGAGGAGTGAGGAAATTGGGCATGTCTCCAGTGCATCTTACCTACCTCTAAATATGCAGCATGGAAACATGGGTGTACTACAGACCTCTAAATAGTCAACGGGAATTAGAACAAATTTGCCAGGAGATTGCCCCTACCTCCCTCCCCCCTCCTCCATTCTCACTCTCTGCCCCCTCTCTGCCCCCTCTCTGCCCCCTCTCTGCCCCCTCTCTCCCTCCCTCACTCTACCTCTCTCCCTCTCGCCACAGGGTGCGTCACAGCTGGGTTTGGGAACAGCTCTGCCCAAGACAGCAAGACGTTGCAGAGAGTTGTGCATGTGAGCCTAGTCCATCACACAGACCAAGTTCCCCACCACTGACTCCATCTACACCACGCTGCCTTGGAGAAGCTGCCAACATAATCAAAGACTTGTCCCATTCCTTCTCCATTCTCCTGTCTGGCAGAAGATACAGACGCTTGAAAACACTGACCACCAAACTCAGGAACAGCTTCTTCCCCTCTGTTGCCAGGCTCCTGAATGGACCTTCCTTAAACTAGGGTACTGTCTGATTCACCTCGACCCCATTGTGGACATTGGACTCTGTCTCTGGAACTGATGCACTATAATGATGAAAACTACACACTCTATCTATCACTTTTCTCTATTGTACTTGAGATTAACATTATATTTATCAAGAGTATTATCTGATCTGTTTAGATAGCATGCAAAACAAAGCTTTTCACTGTACCTCGGTACACGTGACAATAATAAAGGCAACCGCAGCAGTAGCGAGCGTCCCCACTCCCTGCAGCAGAGGCTGAAGCTGCAGCAACGCAGCAACAGTATAGCTCAGCCACAGGGTGAATCCCTGTAGACATGTGAGCAAGAGGCCAGGCTGAGGGGCGGGGCCACGAGGGGAGAGGGTGATGGGCGGGGTCATGAGGGGAGGGGGTGAGGGGCGGGGCCACGAGGGGAGGGTGTGAGAGGCGGGGTCATGAGGGGAGGGGGGGGAGGGGCGGGGTCATGAGGGGAGGGGGTGAGGGGCGGCGTCACGAGGGGAGGGGGTGAGGGGCGGGGTCATGAGGGGAGGGGGTGAGGGGCGGCGTCACGAGGGGAGGGGGTGAGAGGCGGGGTCACAAGGGGAGGGGGTGAGGGGCGGGGTCACAAGGGGTGGGGGTGAGGGGCGGGGTCACAAGGGGAGGGGGTGAGGGGCGGGGTCACAAGGGGTGGGGGTGAGGGGCGGGGTCATGAGGGGAGGTGTGAGGGGCGGGGTCACGAGGGGAGGAGGTGAGGGGCGGGGTCACGAGGGGAGGGGGCGTTGACAGCTCGGTCCCCGTCACTCCTCCTCCAGAGTTTTCGACACCGACTCGACGTGGGGGTTCGGGTCACCATACATCTCCCGCAACTGCAACCACAGAGGAGTAAAGGTGAGTTACTGCAAGAGTGGGGGGCAGGGGAGAGGTGGGGGCAGTGGGAGAGTAAGGGAGAGGGTAGGTGGTGGGGGAGAGAGTGAAGGGGGGAAGAGAGAGAGAGAGAGGGGGAGAGGGAAAGGGGGAGATAGAGAGGGAGGGAGATGGAGAGAGAGATAGATAGAGAGAGAGAGATAGAGGGTATAGGGGGTGAGAGGGGGCAGAGAGTGGCAGAGGGGGCACAGGGAGAGGAGGGGAGAGGAGGGAGGGCAAGAGGGAGAGAGGTAGAGAGAGGAAGGGAGAGGAAGAGAGAAGGAGAGAGAGGGTGAGAGGGGGAAGAGAGGGAGAGAGAGTGAGAATGGAGGAGGGGGGAGTGGGTGTAGGACAATCTCCTGGCATATTTGTTCTAATTCCCGTTGACTATATGGAGGTCTGTAGTACACCCCCAACATAGTTATCATCCCTTTCTTGTTCCTCAACTCCAAGCTACACGAACCATCCGTCATGTCACCTCTGACCACTGCCGTCACATCCTCCTTGACCAATAATACAACCCCCCCCATCTCTTTTCCCCTCACCCTGTCAATCCTGAATCACCTGGTTCCTATTGAGGTGCCGGAAGAGTGGAGGGGGGCAAATGTTGTGTCTTGATTCAAGAAGGGCTGCAGGGGAAAAGGCCATCTGTAGTTGGAAAGTTACTGGAGAGTATTCTGAGGGATGGGTTATACAGGTATTTGGATGGGCAAGGGCTGATTAGGGACAGTCAGCATGGTTTTGTACGTGGGAGGTGATGTCTCATAAATCTGATTGATTTTTTTGAAGACAGAAACATAGAAACATAGAAAATAGGTGCAGGAGTAGGCCATTCGGCCCTTCGAGCCTTCACCGCCATTCAATATGATCATGGCTGATCATCCAACTTAGTATCCTGTACCTGCTTTCTCTCCATACCCCCTGATCCCTTTAACCATATAACAATATAACAATTACAGCACGGAAACAGGCCATCTCGGCCCTACAAGTCCGTGCCGAACAACTTTTTTCCCTTAGTGCCACCTGCCTGCACGCATACCATAACCCTCCATTCCCTTCTCATCCATATGCCTATCCAATTTATTTTTAAATGATACCAACAAACCTGCCTCCACCACTTCCACTGGAAGCTCATTCCACACCACTACCACTCTCTGAGTAAAGAAGTTCCCCCTCGTGTTACCCCTAAACTTCTGTCCCTTAATTCTGAAGTCATGTCCTCTTGTTTGAATTTTCCCTATTCTCAAAGGGAAAAGCTTGTCCACATCAACTCTGTCTATCCCTCTCATCATTTTAAAAACCTCTATCAAGTCCTCCCTTAACCTTCTGCGCTCCAGAGAATAAAGACCTAACTTATTCAACCTATCTCTGTAACTTAGTTGTTGAAACCCAGGCAACATTCTAGTAAATCTCCTCTGTACTCTCTCTATTTTGTCGACATCCTTCCTATAATTGGGCGACCAAAATTGTACACCATACTCCAGATTTGGTCTCACCAATGCCTTGTACAATTTTAACATTACATCCCAGCTTCTATACTCAATGCTCTGATTTATAAAGGCTAGCATACCAAAAGCTTTCTTTACCACCCTATCTCTATGAGATTCCACCTTCAAGGAACTATGCACAGTTATTCCCAGATCCCTCTGTTCAACTGTATTCTTCAATTCCCTACCATTTACCATGTACGTCCTATTTTGATTTGTCCTGCCAAGGTGTAGCACCTCACCTTTAGCCACAAGGGCCACATCTAACGCCCTCTTAAATAAAGCCAATGAACTGGCCTCAACTACCTTCTGTGGCAGAGAATTCCAGTGATTCACCACTCTCTGTGTAAAAAATGTATATCTCATCTCAGTCCTAGAAGATTTCCCCTTTATCCTTAAACTGTGACCCCTTGTTCTGGACTTACCCAACATCAGGAACAATCTTGCTGCATCTAGCCTGTCCAACCCCTTAATAATTTTGTAAGTTTCTATAAGATATCCTCTCAATCTTCTAAATTCTAGCGAGTACAAGCCGAGTCTATCCAGTCTTTCTTCATAAGAAAGTCCTGACATCCCAGGTATCAGTCTGGTGAACCTTCTCTGTACTCCCTCTATGGCAAGAATGTCCTTCCTCAGATTAGGAAGACGTGACCAAAAAGGTCGATATGGTTGGTCAGAGCTGTAGATGTTGTGTACATGGACTTCAGTAAGGCGTTCAACAAGGTTTCACATGGTAGACGGGGTGGGGGTTGAGGGAGGGGGAGAGAGAGGGTGGGTGGAGGTGGAGAGATGGGGAGAGATGCAGAGGAAAGTGGGGAGAGAGGGAGGAGAGAGGAGTGATAGAGTGGGGAGTAGGGAGGAGGATAGATGGGGAGAGAGAGGTGGAGAGTGAAGGGGAGAGGGGGAGAGAGAGGGGAGAAAGGGAGAAGGGGGAGGGGGGGAGAGGCAGAGAAGTGGAGCGAGGGAGCGAGAGTGAGAGAAAGGGGAAGAGAGGGGAGAGAGTTTTGGGAGAGGAGAGGGGGGGGGAGTGGGGGAGGGAGGGTGTCGAGAGGGATTGGGAGAGAGGGAGGGGGAGAGAGGGGGAGACGTGAGAGGGAGGAGGGGGATGTGAGGGTTTGGAGGGGGAGAGAGGGTTTGAGAAGGTACTCTCTTGGGGGAGTTTGTCAGTGAGTTTACCGGAGCGGGTGATTTAAAAGCCGGTCGGGACCGCCTGCAACACATACCTTCAAGGTCGGCAGAGGAGCGGCAGGTGAAGGAGTGAGTGCGGGGATTGGCTGAGGAATTTAATTAGCAAATCGGTAAGTTAGCAAATTAGGTCAATTGATCAGCTAATATAAGCAAGGTTTGCTGTAGGGGAGCGGCCTGTCGGGGAGCAGCCTTGTCGAGGGAAGTGCCTTGTGAGAAAAGTGCGGGTCTTTGGCTCCAGAGTCTTCAGCAAGGAGGCTGAGGGAGGAGACTACGCCAAAAGCTGGAGAGGGTGAGACCCAGTGAAGAAATGACAGGTAGCTGATTCAGTGTGAGGCTTGCAGGTTGTGGGAGGTCAGGGACACTGATGGTGCCTCTGGCTGCTACAACTGTGGAAAGTGTGTCCAGGTTCAGCTCCTGAAGGACCGTGTTGGGGCACTGGAGAGGCAACTTGATGACCTCAGGATCACCTGGAGAGTTTCCTGGACAGGACCTACAGCGAGATCGTTACACCGAAGGTACTGGAAGAGAGAAGGTGGTTGACGATGAGGAAGGGAAGGAAGCTTGGAGTACAGGAGACCCTGGGGGATGTAATTCTTGAAAACAGGTTCAACCTCTTGGATGCTGTCGGGACAGAAGACACTGCCAGTCTGAGCGGTGGACAGGTCTGCGATGCAAAACATGGTGCTGAAGCAAAGCCGAAGGGACAGACGTCAGGCAGAGCCGTGGTAGTCGGGGACTCCATCGTGAGTGGTACAGACAGGGGTTTCTGCGGCAACAGGTGGGAGTCAAGGATGGTGTGTTGCCTCCCTGGTGCCAGGAACCAGGATGTCATGGACCGATTGCTGGGCATCCTCAAGGGTGAAGATGAGCAGCCGGAAGTGGTAGTGCATGTCGGCAAAAATGAGGTCGGGAAGAAGGGGAAAGAGATTCTGCAGCGTGACTTCAGAGAACTCGGAAGAAAGCTGAAAAGCAGGAACTCTAGGGTTGTTATCTCAGGTTTGCTTCTAGTTCCTCGTGCTGGTGAGGGCAGGAACAGGGAGATACAGGACCTGAATGTGTGGCTGAGGAACTGGTGCAGGGGGTATGGATTTAGATTCTTAGATCACTGGGATCTGCTTTGGCATAAAGGTGAATTGTACAAAAGGGGCGGATTGCATCTTAACAGGCGGGGGACAGAATTCTGGCAGGGAGGTTTGCCACTGCTACACGGGTGGGTTTAAACTGTGGGGGGGGGAGTCAAATTGGAAATACAAGGATGGAGTTAAAGGGAAAAAGAGTACAGGAAAAGTTAAGAAAGACACCAGAATTAACGGGGCAGAAAGCTCAGGAAGGGATAGGAGAGTATGGCCAAGTGAAATAGGAATCAATGTGAAAGGTGAGGTGAGTAATGGATTAAAAGTATTATATATGATTGCACGAAGTATAACAAGTAAAGTGGATGAACTTGAGGCTCAGTTAGAAACTGCAAGTATGATGATGTGGGAATTACAGAGACTGGATACAAGAGGACCAGGGCTGGGAACTGAATATTCAAGGGCATCCGTCCTATCAAAAAGACAGACAGGTGGGCAGAGGGGGTGGGGTAGCTCTGTTGGTGAGGAATGGAATTCAGTCCCTTGCGAGGGGTGGCATAGAATCAGGGGATGTTGAGTCTGTATGGATAGAACTGAGGAATCTTAAGGGTGAAA
>NW_022630664.1:0-77020 GCF_010909765.2 Amblyraja radiata | reverse complement strand
GAGAGAGAGAGGAGAGAGAGAGAGAGAGAGAGGGGGGGGGGCTTTATAGATCAGCCTACCCTCGACATTACGCCCCATTACAACGCCGACCTTGGGCGCAGGTTCAGCAGACGTGGTGGCCTGTTTTTGAGCCGTGTTCGAAATTTTGATTACTACAAGAAAGTTTGGTAGTTTAGTATGGAGACAGAGAACAAATGAATGAAAGGTATGCAAAAAGGATCAAGGAAAAGTGGTGCCCACAATGGTCCATTGTTGGCTGTGGGCGAGGTGATAATGAGTTTCACAGATAGTGAAACTCGACAGGACGACAATGAATCTAGTACAATGACTGGGTGGGGATGCAAGAACGGGCCCAGGCAGCGAGCTTAGTTTAGTTTAGTTCAGAGATATAGCGTGGGAACTGGCCCTTCGGCCCACCGACTAGTGTACCCCGCACATTAACACCACCCCACACACACTGTGGGCAATTTACACATACACCGAGCCATTCAGCCTACAAACTGTACGTCTTTGGAGAGTGGGAGGAAACCGGAGATCACGGGGAAAACTCACGCAGGTCACGGGGAGAACGTACAAACTCCGTTCAGACAAGCACCCATAGTCGGGATCGAACCCGGGTCTCTGGCGCTGCAAGCGTTGTAAGGCAGCAACTCTACCACTGAGCCACCGTGGCCGCCATTTATTGCCTCAGTAACATCCTGATGTTTCCTATGTTGTACCCTCACGTTGCCACAGTAAGATCCAGGGTGGCACCGCCATTCAATACGATCATGGCTGAACATAAACTCAGTATCCTGTACCTGTCTTCTCTCCATAACCCCTGATCCCTTTAGACACAAGGGCCACATCTAACTCCCTCTTAAATATAGCCAATTAACTGGCCTCAACTACCTTCTGTGGCAGAGAATTCCACAGATTCACCACTCTCTGTGTAAAAAATGTTTTCCTTATCTCAGTTCCTCATCTCAGTCCTAAAATATTTCCCCTTTATCCTTAAACTGTGACCCCCCTTGTTCTGGACTTTCCCAACATCGGGAACAATCTTCCTGCATCTAGCCTGTCCAACCCCTTAAGAATTTTGTAAGTTTCTATAAGATCCCCCCTCAATCTTCTAAATTCTAGCGAGTGAGACTATTCCCCAGATCCTTTCATTGACTCTCTCCCTATTTGGATCCACAGCCTCGGAAGACCATCCCAGCTGAGAAGGATGTGGTGAAGAGGCTTCTGCTGTTTCTGCTCTCCATTGTTGCTCTGCAGGTCTACCTCACGCCAGTGGCCCACCTGGATGAGCGATTGCCGGTCCCTGAGAGACAGGAGTTGGGACTGAAGTGCGAGAGCTTCCTCCACCCTTGGCCACTCTGGATGGGCTATTCCCCCACCAGCGCTTTGTGTAGCTCACCGCAACGAGTCCAGGTGAATATTACCTGCCCGACCGTCCGCGCTTCCCACAGGTGTACCTGAAGGCCCAGTCCTGCAAGTGATCAACAGCAGGAAGAGTTGACTGTCATCTTCAGAACCTACTGCCCTCCTCCCATCACGAAGCAATCTTCACAGAGGGAACGTCTCATGGAACTGACGGAATGGCTTTTTGGTTTTGTTTCATTAATTGTCACGTGTAACGAGATGCCGTGAAAAGCTATTATGTTACGTGCTATCCAGTCGGCGGAAAGACAATACAAGATTACAATCGAGCCGTTTACAGATACATGATAAGGGAATCGTGTTTAGTGCAAAGTAAAGCCAGCAAAGTCCGATCGAGGATAGTCCAAGGGTCACCAATGAGGTAGATAGTAGTTCAGGACGGCACCACATCCTGGTTGTGGTAGGATGATTCAGTTGCCGGATAACAGCTGGGAAGAAACTGTCCCTGAATCTGGAGGTGTGCGTTTTCACACCAATATATTTTGCCTGATGGGAGAGGGGAGAAGAGGGAGTGACCAGGGTGCGACACGTCCTTGATTATACTGCTGGCCTTGCCGAGGCAGCGGGAGACTTTTGATAATTAAACGGCCAGTCCCACTTGGGCGTCATTTGCGCGTTATTTACGTGACATCGTTTATGCGTCACGACGCCCGACGCGTGCAAAGCGCATGGTGAGACGTGGTGGCGTAGGCAGTGACGCGCGGCGCACCGGGATTTTGGGATTCTCAACATACTCGCACGCCACCTGCGTGACGCGCAAATGATGCCCAGGTGGGACAGGCCCAACAGGGATTGGATCCAGCTTCATATCCCAAATAACTGCCTGTTACTTTGGATTTATCGCACTTGGATTTTCCTGAGGTGTGTGTCACATCATAGGGGGAGTGGGTTTCTTAAACCCAAAGGCACCACTGTTATCCAAACTGCTTTAAAATAAAAGCATTCAGCTGGACTTAAGAACAATGTTCGATGTTATTAAAAAAAACTTCACACAATGAAGGTGTTTGAGTACATAAATCTGGAGAAACTCCGCGGGTCAGGCAGCTTCTCTGGAGAAAAGGAATAGGTGACGTTTTGGGTCGAGACCATTCTTCACACTGAGAGTCAGGGGAATAGAGGGAGTACAGAGAAGGTTCACCAGACTGATTCCTGGGATGGCAGGACTTTCATATGAAGAAAGACTGGATAGACTCGGCTTGTACACGCTAGAATTCAGAAGATTGAGGGGGGATCTTATAGCAATTTACAAAATTCTTAAGGGGTTGGACAGGCTAGATGCAGGAAGATTGTTCCCGATGTTGGGGAGGTCCAGAACTATGGGTCACAGTTTAAGGATAAGGGGGAAGTATTTTAGGACCGAGATGAGAAGATCATTTTTTACACAGTGATGGTGAATCTGTGGAATTCTCTGCCACAGACGGTAGATGAGGCCATTGGCTATATTTAAGAGGGAGTTAGATGTGGCCCTTGTGGCTAAAGGGATCGGGGGGTATGGAGAAAAGGCAGGGATGGGATACTGAGTTGGATGATCAGCCATGATCATATTGAATGGCGGTGCAGGCTCGAAGGGCCGAATGGCCTACTCCTGCACCTATTTTCTATGTTTCTATGAAAGGGAAACGAGAGATATAGATGGTGATAGAGGAAGATATAAAACAAATGAATGAAAGATATGCAAAAAAATAACAATGATAAAGGGAACAGGCCGTGGTTAGAAAAAGGCTAGATGCTGGAAAAATTTTCCCGATGTTGGGGGAGTCCAGTGACAGGTGTCACAGTGTGAGACTAAGTGGTAGTCCATTTATAACTGAGATGTGGAAAACCTTTTTCACCCAGAGAGTTGTGAATCTATGGAATTCTCTGCCACAGAAGGCAGTGGAGGCCAATTCACTGGTTATATTCAAGAAAGTTAAATATAGCTCTTACGGCTAGGAAAGCACTGCAGATGCTGGTTTAAATTGAAGGTAGACACAACATGCTGGAGTAACTCAGTGGCACTGGCAGCATCTCTGGAGAGAAGGAATGCCTTCTCTCCAAAGGTGCTGCCTGTCCCGCTGAGTTACTCCAGCATGTTGTGTCTACCTAGCTCTTCGGGCTAATGGAATCAAGGGATATGGGAAGAAAGCAGGAATGGGGTACTCATTTTAGATGATCAGCCATGATCATATCGCTGGCACGAAGGGCCGAATCGCCTACTCCTGCACCTATTTTCTATGTTCTTGGTTCTTGGTTTCTTTGCCCTCCAAAATATTCCAAATGGAATTTAAACTGGAGGCGGTGAAGGGAGGGCTTAAGCCAGAAAGGGTTATTGGGAAGAAATGTCCATGTTAGCTGTGGGCTGGATGCGAATGAGTTACAGACAATGAGACTCAACAAGACGGCTTTGAAGCTGGTAGAAGTACTTGTGTGGGGAAGGGGCAGAGAGAGAGAGAGGATGCAGGGGTTACGGTGCTAGAGGAATCAATATTCATACCGCTGGGTTGTAAACTGGATTTTTTTACTGTAATTTTTTTAATGGTTTGCATTTTACTGCCATCTAGTGTATTAATTCGCCATTGTTGTAAGCGATTGATAATGAAAATTCCTGGTACTATATTTGAAATTTCATAATTGTGTAAAAAATGTGTAGCATATTTAATTAATTTTGGTGTAATGCTTTTATTCACATTTGTTGTGCCATGTCTGGCCCTGGATTTGTAATTTGTTTCATTTGGTTTAGAGATACAGCATGGAAACAGGCCATTCGGCCCACTGAGCCTGTACCGACCAGCGTTCCCCGCACACTATGGACAATTTACATTTATACCAAGCCAATTAACCTACAGACCTGTACGTCTCTGGAGCGTTGGAGGAAACCGAAGATGTCGGAGAAAACCCATGTAGGAATGTACAAACTTCGCACAGACAAGTATCCGTAGTCAGGATTGAACCCGGGTCTCTGGCGCCGTAAGGCAGTAGATCTAACGCCAGTTTAGTTAGTTTAGTTTATTGTCACGTGTACCGAGGTACAGTGAAAATCTTTGTGCGTGCTAACCAGTCAACAGAAACACAACACATGATTACAATCGATCCATTTACAGTGTACAGATACATGATAAGGGAATAACGTTTAGTGCAAGGTTCTAGCCAGCAAAGTTTGATCAAGGGTCATCAAAGAGGTAGATGGTAGTTCAGGACTGCTCTCTGGTTGTGGTAGGATGATTCAGTTGCCTGATAACAGCTGGGAAGAAACTGTCCCTGAATCTGGTGGTGTACGTGTTCACTCTTTTCGCACTACGTCACAATGCCACCCTAAAGATGCTTTAATAGATATTTTATTTTTGCCCCAGTAAAATTATTATTTTAATTTTATTTTTTTATTTCTAGATGTAAAATACATTACATTAATACAAGCCAAATATAACTTATTACATTTCTTGTACCACTTCATTTTTTAAGCTTTCAAAAGAGAAAAAAGTAAAGAAAGTGAGAAAGAGTCGTGATTGTGTGAAAAAGTGATTAAAAAAAAAGACCCATTACACGAAGAGTTAGAGAAAAAATTAAGAAAAAGGCCGTAGAAAAGACAAAAGAGAAAATGAAACAAAAGCTCTATTAATAAGACAGAGCAGAAAGGGATATACCAACTTCGTATGTTTCATCCCCCCTTACCAGGTCCTGAAACCATTTCTTTTCAGAGTACTGTTGCACCTTATACTTGAAGTAAGTCGATAAATGCAGACCACGTCTTTTGGAAGTGGTCTGATTTGCCTGCAAGAAGGAGTCTCATATCTTCCAGGTGTAATGTTTCGAACATATTTGAAACCACATATTTATTGTTGGTATGGGGGCGTTTTTCCAGAATTTAAGTATATGTTTTTTTCCCGTTATTAACCCGTAATTTGAATAGATTATTTTGAAACACAGTTAGTTCAGGGCTGCCCTCCATTGTTCCAAAAATAATAAATTCTGCTTTTGGTATCAATTTTATTTTAACTAATTTTGCGAAGATTTCAAAAATTTCAATACAATTACAATACAATCAATTTAAGTTCAAACTTTTTGAATTTTTATACAAAAAACAAATGAGTGCGTACAGTTTTGGTCTCCTAATCTGAGGAAAGACATTCTTGCCATAGAGGGAGTACAGAGAAGGTTCACCAGACTGATTCCTGGGATGGCAGGACTTTCATATGAAGAAAGACTGGATAGACTCGGCTTGTACACGCAGAAATTTAGAAGATTGAGGGGGGATCTTATAGAAACTTACAAAATTCTTAAGGGGTTGGACAGGCTAGATGCAGGAAGATTATTCCCGATCTTGGGGAAGTCCAGAACTAGGGGTCACAGTTTAACGATAAGAGGGAAATCTTTTAGGACCGAGATGAGAAAATCATTTTTTTACACAGAGAGTTGTGTATCTGCGGATTTCTCTGCCACAGAAGGTAGTTGAAGCCAGTTCATTGGCTATATTTAAGAGGGAGTTAGATGTGGCCCTTGTGGCTAAAGGGATCTGGTGATATGGAGAGAAGGCAGGGATGGGATACTGAGATGGATGATCAGCCATGATCATATTGAATGGCGGTGCAGGCTTGAAGGGCCGAATGGCCTATTCCTGCACCTATTTTTGTATGTTTTCTCTGTTTTTCTATGTTTTCAATAGTAGCTCCAGCAAAATTATGGGGTGAAATGATTCTCGGAATAGTTTGCATGATACAGTGTTGTGCAATGTGTTGGAGAATTGAGTAACGGACGAGGTGAGGCCAGGTGACAGCCTGTTTGAACTTCCTCAATCGGGAGGAAGTGGATGTACTTGTGGATACAAAGTGCTGGAGTAACTCAACGCTTTGGGTATCATTCTTGGGGGAAACCAGCTGAGTTACTCACTTTGCACTTTGCGAAATTGCTCGCAATTTGTTTAATTTGACGACACAGAGTGGAAACGAGCCCCTCGGTCCACCAAGTCTACGCCGACCAACAATCTCCGCACACTAACACCATCCTACACGCACTTCGCGTAACTCAATTTAATCTCCCTCATATATACCAATTTCTAAAACACCTCTATCCATTTATCCGCTATAAATATTATGTTGGATCTTATTTGTAAATACCTTTTAGTTTATATCTATATCAAAAGTAAGATCTTGACCACTTCCGATGTTGTTCCGCCCTTCTATCTCCACCTATCCCCAAACTCGCCTTTATGCCGCTGTTGAATTCCGCACCAACACCGCTTGTGTCGCGTTGTTACTCGGGGGGAGTTTAGGACCCGGGGGGGTGGGCGGAGCTCAGGACCCGGCTGCTGCTGAACCCGCGGGAAGGGAGATTGTTTCAATCTTTATATTTTCACAAAAGTAATTTCTGTTCCGTTGCCGGACGCGGTTAACGCGTTAAAATGAACGGATCGACAGACAGACAGACAGCTCTGATTTCAGTTGCTGTTTATTTCACTCTTCCCACATTGACATTTTTTTTTACACCCGGAGCGGAACCGAAGCAGATTCTCAGCCACTTGTTTACATACCCAGTCCAGAAGAAAGGATAAAGTTTCTCCGTGAATTTATTCCCAGTGAAGGTGTGGAGATGGGACTTGGTGTCCGCGTCGTAAAATGAAACTGTCCCGGACTCGTAACTGAGATAAACTCCCACCCTCCCGGGGATGGGACGGGCGGGGAGATGGGATGGAGGGGAGGTGAATGCTTGAAACTCGTCACCCCCCCACCAACTCTGCCGCCCGATGCTCCAGACTCCAGTCTCCGGGGTCAGTGTGACCCCTCTCTTCCTCTCCACGGACTCTGCGGCGACTCCCAGACTCCAACGCCCACTCCCCGCCACCTCCACCTCCCAGTAATGTCTCCCCGATGTGAATCCCTCCGATCCCAGCACACACAGCCAGTATGTAAACCTCTTCCCGGTGTCAGGGAGACTCCTCCGGGTGCAGGTCCGTCTCACCCTCTTCCGATCCTCAGACACCTCGAGCTCCGGATGCGCTGTTTCCACATCCAGGGTGACGGAGACTGGGGGGAGAAGCAGAGAATCAGAGAGTCCCCGGGGGTCGGGGGGAGACTCGGGCAGCGCGGCCCCGGGACCGGGGGAGAAGCCGCTCGGCCTCAGGCACAGGCGGGCGGACAACTGACACCTTGGTGGGGGTTTCATCCCAACCACATCCGGTGGACAACAGACATCTTTCCCCGAGTCTTTATTCAGGGAAGGAGAGGGGAATTTTGTGAGGTGGCGGAGGGTGGACGGGGAGGACGAGTGCGGAGAGTGAGGAGGATTGCAAGGTTGCGGTGGGGATGGAGAAATGAAGCGGGCTATTCATATATGGAGGCAAGATGATATTGAGGTGAGTGGTAGTTTGAGGTTGTTAAAGAGGAGGTATAGGTATGGGGTGGAGTCACCATGATCATAGTGAATGGGAAGGGGAGACATGAGGGGCCAAATGACCTGCCTCTGTTTCTTTGAGTGGAGGGTGAGAGAGAGGGAGGGGTGGATTGGACCATGGAATGAAGCAGAGGTTGAATGATCAGGTGTTGGACAGAATGGGTGGAGACTTGTGGTTGAAGGGTCGCTGAAAGAGAGGGGATTCACGGGTGGATTTGATGGGTGTGTACAACCAAGAACACACTGATCTCATTGTGAACCAATATATGAACTTCACTGAGGGACTTGACAATGTTGCGCATGTAAGGCTGGTCCAGAAAGTGAAGGCAGGTGGGATCCAAGGCGAGCTGGTGAAATGGATCCACAATTGGCTTGGTGGTTGGAGGTAGAAGGTAGCGGTAGAATGATGAGTTTTCTGCTTGGAGGTCTGTGACTGGTGGAGTGCAGCAGTGATCGGTGCTGCAAACTTTGCTGTTTATGTTATATGTTCATGGCTTGGATGTGAATGCATGAGGTGCGATTAGTATGTTTGTGGAGGACTCAAAAATTGTGGATAGCGGGGAAGGTTGTCAAAGTCTGCAGCAGGATATTGGGCAGATTATCAAAATCGTATTGGCATGCAGGGATATCAGATCAAGAGAGTGCAGGTTTACCTTTACAGCAAGGACATTTAAAGTATATCTGAGATTTAGCTTTACTTTACACTGAGAGTGGGTAATATCTAGAACATGCTACAGAGGAGGTGGCGGAGTGAGATATAATCACTATATTTGAGGCACTGGTGAGATGTAGATGTGGGCAAATCGATTAGTATAGCTGGGGAAAAGGTGGACTCAGACATGAAGGGACATGATGTCCCCTTGGACAAAAGTGAACATAATATGGTGGAATTATGCATTAGGTTGGAGAGTGACATGGTTAATTCAGAGACTGGTGTCCCGAACTTGAATAAAGGATACTTTGAAGGTATGAGACGGGTATTGGCTAGGATAGACTGGGAAAATATACCTAAAGGGTTGACAGTGGAGATGCAATGGGAAAGATTGAAAGACCGCATAGATGAACTCCAGAAATTGTTTTCCTTGTGTGGCGAAAAAATTAAACGGGGAAGGCGGATGATGAGGCAAGAATATTGTTAAATCCAGGGAAGAGGCATTTAAATTGGTTAGAAGAAGCGGAAAACCAGAGGACTGGGAGAAATTTAGAACTCAACAGAGACCAAAGGGTTTAATTAAGAAGGGGGGAAAGAGCATGAAAGAAAGCTTGTGGGGAATATAAAAACTGACTGTAAACGTTTCTTTAGGTATGTAAAAAGGAAAAGATTAGTGAAGACAAATGTAGGTCCCTTACAGTCAGAGACCGGTGGGAAACACGGAAATAGCAGAAGAGTTAAACGAGTACTTTGGTTCTGTCTTCACTAAGGAAGCCACAAACAATCTCCTGGATATACTCGGGGATCGAGGATCTAGTGGGGGGGAGGAACTGAAGGGAATCTACATTAGTCAGATAAAGGTGTTTGGTAAACAGATATGGTCTGCTTCCCAGTGTAGAAATCGTTGGTGCATTGGTGATCATTTTCCAATGTTCTCTCGACTCTGGGTCAGTTCCTGGGGACTGGAGGGTAGCCAATGTAACTCCACTTTTTCAGAAAGGAGGGAGAGAGAAAACGGGGAATTATAGACCAGTTAGCCATGCATCGCTCATGGGGAAGAAGCCGCAGTCGATTATTAAATATATTTAGTGTTCACTGTAGTAACAACGTTTGTCTGTTGTTTGCACTGCGGTTGTGTTCAGGGAACTGACATGTCCAGCGGTATGAATATTGACTTCTGCCCTTTCACCCAACAATTCCAGGTCACCCTGCAGCCTCATAGCATCCTCCTCGCAGCTCACATTGCCACCCAGCTAGGTAACATCTGCAAACTTGGAGGTGTTACATTTAATTCCTTGGTCTAAATCGTTAATATATATATTGTAAATAACTGGCGTGCCAGCACCGAGCCTTGCGGCACCCCATTGTGCATCGCTGCTTGCAATTCTGAAAAGTATCCGTGAAGAGAGGCGGTAGTAATTCAAGCCTGGAACCACAGGAAGTTGAAGCGCCCAGTCCAGTATTAAATATACACTGTTCATGTAATTAATACATCAAGTACTCTAACGGTTTAAAAGAAAAACGCTTTTACCTCTCTTAATGCCACCGGTCACTTTGCTGAACACCGTGTTCAACAAAAATGGGTGATCGAACTTTCCAATTGCCAAGGCACCGTCTGCTACCGACAGCGTCTGTTCTTCATCACCCACCCTGCATGAATTAAACACCCGGTTATAAGACCCGCATCAACGATTTCTGTGTTCAAGAAGGCACCGCAGATGCTGGAAAATCGACGGTACACAAAAAAGCTGGAGAAACTCAGCGGGTGCAGCAGCATCTATGGAGCGAAGGAAATAGGCAACGTTTCGGGTCTGAAGAATGGTTTCAGCCCGAAACGTTGCCTATTTCCTGCGCTCCATAGCGTTTTTGTGTATCAACGATTTCTGGGCCACTTTCCAAAACAGTGCAGTTGTCTCACCTCCTCTTCTGACGAGTTTCCTCCTGAAATATATAACATCAGAAAGATCCATTAATTTACACTGAGCGTCCACA
Source organism: Amblyraja radiata (assembly GCF_010909765.2). NCBI lineage: Eukaryota > Metazoa > Chordata > Chondrichthyes > Rajiformes > Rajidae > Amblyraja > Amblyraja radiata. The sequence continues at coordinate 66,591 of NW_022630664.1, read as the reverse complement.
TCGTGACAGCAAGAATTTCATCCAAATTGTTACAATGTTCCTACAGATCTTTGCTCACGTTGCTGATGGAGCGCCCCATCGGTCCGGTATTAAGTCTGAATAAAGTAGTATTTAATACTGGACCTATGGGGCGATTCAACGTCCTCTGGTTCCAGTCATGAATTACATCATTTGTCCAGCAAGGGTCGCCCTATACTCATTGTTACCCTCTTGCGTTTAATGTCTGTGTGACAAGCCTTGGAATTTTCATCTTTTTTTAAAAATAATAGTTTTTTATTGGAGGGGAAAAAAATCACAGTACATCTGACGTATGGCATTATATTTTCCTCCATTTTGTTTTTTATAAATAATAATAATAATAATAATAATAATAATATAAACAAAATAACCCTAACCCACCCTCCCTAAACACCCCTTGGCAGCTTATTTTTTCACAATCCAAATATATCACAAAATCAAATGCACTATTTAACAATAATAAAGTAACAAAACAGAATAAAGGCGGATCCCCACTTATTGTCAAGTGCCCTCAGTCAACAGGTAGTTCCTTTAGACCCTCAAAGTATGATAAAAAGGGTTCCCATTTCAAATACAACCTTTTCACAGCCCCCCTCAATGTGAATTTAATCTTTTCTAGCCTTAAAAAAAACATGACGTCTTCCAGCCAAGCAGCGGCAGATGGAGGAGTGGTAGATTTCCAGACCAGCAAGATTCTCCTACGGGCCAAAAGTGATGTAAATGTAATGCTATCAGACTGGGTTGTATTTAAACCCAAGGTTTTATCTGTTACACCAAATACAGCTACAAGCGGGCAAGGTCTCACTGTCATCCCAAGGACTTCACTGATGGTTTTAAAAACCACTGCCCAGTAGTTAACAAGTTTGGGGCAAGACCAGAAAGCACGAGCTAGATTGGCTGGAGAGAACGAGTACCTGTCACAGCCAGCGTCCGTCCCTGGATATATGTTAGCAAGCCTGGCTTTGCTTAAATGAACCCTGTGTAAAACTTTAAATTGTATGAGCCCCAATCGAGCACATGATGACGAGGAGTGGACTTTTTTCAGCGCTTCTGTCCAGCATTCCTCAGACAGATCCATACCAAGGTCATGCTCCCATCTAGCTTTAACTTTGTTCAGGTTTTGATCTCATAAATACATCAATTGAGAATATACTGCAGAGATCAGTCCTTTATTTGCAAAGGTAAGAGTGAGTTTATCCAACACTGTGACAGGAGGGAGATCAGGAAAAGAAGGACATTTTTTCATGACAAAGTGGCGGACCTGAAGATATTTAAAGAAAGTATTATGTGGGAGGCCATGTTGTTTGTGTAGGTTGTCGAAACTATCAAATATGTTGTTAGTGTATACATCCTTAATGCACATAGGACCATTCAAACCCCACTGTCGAAAGGTTGAGTCAAGTGTATGGGGGGGGGGGGGGGGGATAAATGGTTACTATGAATGGGACCCAGAACTGAAACTGATGTAAGCTTATAATGGCAACGAAATTGGTTAAGCATTTTGACGGTGGATAGTACGACAGGATTGGATGTAAATCTAGAGGGTTTCAATGGCAGGGAGGAATATACTAAAGCTGGGAGAGACGAGGAGTAACACGATTGTGATTCAAGCAGACACCAGTCTGTATCTGGTCGGTGGAGCCAGATTAATATCTTTTGGATATTGGATGCCCAGTAATAATTAATAAAGCTAGGAAGGCCCAGTCCACCTACTTCACGACCTCTTTGGAGAGTGCATTTATTGACCCTTGGAACCGTGTTACCCCATATAAAGGAGGTTATAGATTGGTTAACTGAGTTACAAAATGACTTGGGTAAGAAAACCGGCAAACATTGGAACAAGTAAAGAAATCTGGGAAGTACAGTCATCTTCACTGACTGCACTCTCCCAGCCATAGTGAGTGGCAGACTACGCCATCTCTCAAAGTCAGCCTTCATTTGGCTAACTTGAGGCATGTAGTTAGCTGCAAACAGGGATGTGAAAAAGCGGGTGATGTGTATTCCTAAATATACAAAATCTTCTTGAGATATGGGAAAGGGCAGGGTTTCCTGTTGGATCTGTAGGGCTAGGTTGATGGGAAAGCATTTGCTTTTTTGGAGGTTTAGTTTATAGCCGGGAAAAGTCCCAAACTGATCCAACAAGGACACAATTGCAGGGCCACTGGCTGTAGGGTCACTCACATAAAGAAGAAGGTCGTCGGCATATAGAGACACACGATGTTCCCTGGTTCCTCTCCTAATGCCCTGGAATAATGTGGTTGACCTAAGTGTAATAGAGAGGGGCTCAATTGCAATCGCAAAAAGAAGCGGAGCCAATGGGCAGCCTTGACGAGTGCCACGTGTTAATTGAAAATAATCAGATCGCAAATAATTTGTCTGTACACATGCTAAGGGTGAATGATATAATAGCTTAACCCAGGCTACAAATTTTGTGCCAAATCTCAAACTCTCCAAGACTCTGAACAAATATGACCACTCCACTCGATCGAATGCCTTCTCCGCGTCCAAAGAGATAACAGCCTCTGGGCGCGGAGAAGCACTGAGCGAATAGACCACACTGGCCAATCGGCGGATATTAGAAAAGGAATGACGACTTTTAGTGAAACCTGTTTGATCTTCTGAGATTATTTTGTGAAGTTGGCATTCTAAACGGCAAGCCAGCGCCCTCGCCAACATTTTTACATCTACATTCAAAAGTGAGATGGGGCGGTATGATCCACATTGAGTCGGATCCTTGTCTTTTTTAAGAAGAAGTGAAATAGAAGCCTGTGAAAGAGTGGGGGGTAATGAACCTTTTTCCAAAGATTCTTGAAACATTTCTAAAAGAACAGGTGTGAGCTTATCCTTAAATTTCTTATAAAATTCTAATGGGTAGCCGTCAGGGCCCGGGGTTTTACCACTCTGCATCGCCATAATGGCATTATTAATCTCTTCCTGCCCAAGGGGTTGGTCTAGATTTTCTGCATCTTCTAATTCCAGAGTGGGTATTTCCAAATCTTCTAAGAAAGTTTCCATATTCATAGTATCTAAGGGGAATTCTGAGGTGCAAAGAGAAGAATAAAAGGCTGTGAAAGTATTGTTTATTTCTTTTGAATTGCTTGTTATGTCTTGGTGTATGTCCGGATTTAGATTCTGGAGTAGTTCCTGATGATTGGCGGGTAGCAAACGTAACCCCACTTTTTAAGAAGGGAGGGATAGAGAAAACGGGGAATTACAGACCAGTTAGTCTAACATCGGTAGTGGGGAAACTGCTAGAGTCAGTTATTAAAGATGGGATAGCAGCACATTTGGAAAGTGGTGAAATCATTGGACAAAGTCAGCATGGATTTACGAAAGGTAAATGGTGTATCTGGACTTCCAGAAGGCTTTCGACAAGGTCCCACATAAGAGATTAGTAAACAAACTGAAAGCACACGGCATTGGGGGTTCAGTATTGATGTGGATAGAGAACTGGCTGGCAAACAGGAAGCAAAGAGTAGGAGTAAACTGGTCCTTTTCACAATGGCGGGCAGTGACTAGTGGGGTACCGCAAGGCTCAGTGCTGGGACCCCAGCTATTTACCATATATATTAATGATCTGCATGAGGGAATTGAAGGCAATATCTCCAAGTTTGCGGATGACACTAAGCTGGGGGGCAGTGTTAGCTGTCAGGAGGATGCTAGGAGACTGCAAGGTGACTTGGATAGGCTGGGTGAGTGGGCAAATGTTTGCCAGATGCATTATAATGTAGATAAATGTGAGGTTATCCATTTTGGTGGCAAAAACAGGAAAGCAGACTATTATCTAAATGGTGGCCGATTAGGAAAAGGGGAGATGCAGCGAGACCTGGGTGTCATGGTACACCAGTCATTGAAAGTAGGCATGCAGGTGCAGCAGGCAGTGAAAAAAGCGAATGGTATGTTAGCTTTCATAGCAAAAGGATTTGAGTATAGGAGCAGGGAGGTTCTACTGCAGTTGTACAGGGTCTTGGTGGGACCACACCTGGAATATTGCGTACAGTTTTGGTCTCCAAATCAGAGGAAGGACATTATTGCCATAGAGGGAGTGCAGAGAAGGTTCACCAGTCTGATTCCTGGGATGTCAGGACTGTCTTATGAAGAAAGACTGGATAGACTTGGTTTATACTCTCTAGAATTTAGGAGATTGAGAGGGGATCTTATAGAAACTTACAAAATTCTTAAGGGGTTGGGCAGGCTAGATGCAGGAAGATTGTTTCCGATGTTGGGGAAGTCCAGGACAAGGGGTCACAGCTTACGGATAAGGGGGAAATCCTTTAAAACCGCGATGAGAAAATCATTTTTCACATAGAGAGTGGTGAATCTCTGGAACTCTCTGCCACAGAGGATAGTTGAGGCCAGTTCATTGGCTATATTTAAGAATGAGTTAGATGTAGCCCTTGTGGCTAAGGGGATCAGAGGGTATGGAGAGAAGGCAGGTACGGGATACTGAGTTGGATGATCAGCCATGATCACATTGAATGGCGGTGCAGGCTCGAAGGGCCGAATGGCCTCTACTCCTGCATCTAATTTCTATGTTTCTATGTCTCTTATCTGAGGAATAAGCCGTGACGCGGATTGACGCTTCAGTTGGTGAGCCATAAGCCGGCTCGCCTTATCACCATATTCATAATAAAGACCACGAGTCCGGAGAATTAGTTGTTCTGTTTGATTAGTAGATAAAAGATTGAATTTCGTTTGTAAATCAGCACGGCTTTTGTATAATTGGGTGGTGGGTGCTTCAGAATATTGCCTATCCAGGGTCAAGATGGATTTTAACAGGGTTTCCATTTCCTTCTTGCGTTCCAGGGAAAGGTTTTGGGGTAATGGCAGCTCATTCTTTGATTGTAACAAATGCACTCGACTCTTTTTTGTTGTTGCTTTTTTTTCTCTTCTCTTCCCCCCCCCCCCCCCCCCTCCCCCCCATTGTGGGTTCTCACATGCAGCCTTCGCGTGGTTTTGGATGGCAGACGCTGTATGTATTTTTTGAATCATATTTCGAAATATGGCTAATGGTGATATTGATGGAGGCAATCCTGTTAGGTTTATATCTTGGAATGTAAAGGGGCTTAATGGTCCGGTTAAAAGAGCTAAAGTTTTTTCTCACCTAAAACAACAAAAACAGATATACTACTTTTACAAGAGACTCACTTAAGATGGCTAGATCATAATAGACTGCGTAAAACGTGGGTTAGTCAGATTTTTCACTCCAGATTTAATAGTAGGTCCAGGGGTGTGGCAATATTAATCAACGAAAGAATACAGTTTACACCGTCTGACGTAGTCAGTGACCCTAATGGCCGGTTTATTATAGTTTCCGGGTGTCTTTTTCAAAAACCTGTCGTTTTAGTGAATGTTTATGCCCCTTATTGGGATGATTTTCACTTTGCAAATAAGGTTCTGTCGTTAATACCCGATCTGAACACGCACCCGCTGAGTTTCTCCAGCATTTTTGTGTACATGTGCTATTAATCCACTGCTTGATAGGTGTAGTTCTAAGGGGACACCTGCTGGTATGGCAAAGACCTTCTCACTGTTTATGCAACAAAATGGTTATGTGGACCGCTGGAGATTTCTTAACCCAACTGCTAGACAATTCTCTTTTTTTTTTCTCATGTTCACCATTCTTTTTACAGAATATACTATTTTTTTATAAACAGCCCCTTCATTCCTAGGGTTAAGAAAATTGAATATACTGCTATAGTAATATCAGATCACTCACCTGTGATACTGGATCTAGGCTTTCCTTTAAATATTAAAGAACGACCTCTTTAGAAACTCAACCCCCTTTTGCTTTCCAATGAAAAATGTTGCAGTTTTGTATCAGCTAACATAGACACATTCCTCGAAATTAATAAAACTGAGTCCGTATCCCGCTGTTTAATATGGGAAACTTTAAAAGCCTACTTAAGAGGTCAAATCACATCTTATACTTCATACGCCAATAAAGAACGGAATGTTCTTCTATCCTATTCGCCAACGATCCTACAAACTAAAGATAAAATTAGGTTTTTACTTTAGAAACAAGTCTTGTTTTTCTTTTGAAGCCAAAAAAAGACTTGTTGCTGCAACGTTTATGTCTGTGTTGGACTATGGTGATGTTTTATATATGAATGCATCTTCAAAATGCCTACAGTCTTTGGACACGGTCTACCACGGAGCACTGAGATTTGTTACTAATTTTAAAACCCTCACGCACCACTGCACTTTGTATGCTCAAGTTGGATGGTTTGCCCTGTCCACCCGCAGACTCCATCATTGGCATATCCTTATTTATAAGACTATCCTCGGTGTTCTTCCTTCATACCTGCAGAAGTATGTAATTCGAAAAAGCACAGGAACTTATCAGCTCCGCTCTGAGGATTTGTTCTTACTAACTGTACCTAAAGTCCGTACTGAACTGGGGAAAAGGGCATTTAGTTATGCTGCTCCGTTCGCATGGAACCAACTGCAGTATAAACTGAAACTTAAGGAGCTGGTTTCTATAAACAGATTTAAATCCCTTCTTAATGATGTTGAAGCGGGCTCTTCTGTCTGTACATGCTTTGTTTGATGAAGTTCTGACTGTGACTCTATTTATATGTTCTCTGTTGTTTTTAAATTATTGTCTGTAACTGTGGAACTGTGCTGCTGCCTGTCTTGGCCAGGACTCTCTTGTAAAAGAGATTTTTAATCTCAATGAGACTTATCCTGGTTAAATAAAGGTTAAAAAAAAAAAAAAAAATTGCCACTTCAAACACCCCCTGGTTCCTCTTGTAGGTCAGCAAGAGGGGACCCATATCGTATTTGTCTCCACAGGCATCATGTTGCCAACTTGTGACCAGATGTTCATGTCAGACATAGAGAGGATCTGGCTTGAACCACATGGAAATTATGACACTGCTCAATGTGATAAGTACAACTACTCTTCCCGATAAAGATGCAGCCAGTCCTGCCATGGAATGGTGTGTGTTAATGGGAGTAAGGCAGTAATATGACACCGGATAAAATATACCATTTATTTGGAGACACAAGATGCTGCATAGAGTGGAATGGTGATCAGGCCAGCCAGGATCTGAGGAGGGAAATGTACACATGACGCGTCTGGACAGGAGCCTCTTTCCATCTTATGGAACAGATGGGAGAGTGCTGGTAAATAGAGGCGAAGGGGAGGAACTGGGGCAATAAATGGCAAGAGATACGCGAATTTGGGCGGGGATGACTGGTGAGTAGTGAGTGGTGAATCTCTGGAATTCTCTGCCACAGAAGGTAGTTGAGGCCACACAGTTCATTGGTTATATTTAAGAGGGAGTTAGATGCGGCCCTTGTGGCTAAAGGGATCAGGGGGTATGGAGAGAAGGCAGGTACAGGATACTGAGTTGGATGATCAGCCATGATCATATTGAATGGCGGTGCAGGCTCGAAGGGCCGAATGGCCTACTTCTGCACCTATTTTCTATGTTTCTATGATGACAGACTGATTGATGGCGCTGCTGATGGCGAAGGAGAGAAAACTTGCAACAGAATTGGAATCAGAACAGAGAGAATGTGGTGGGTGCCAAGTAGGATGGGTTGGGATCAGCGGTTGGAGAAGGGGAAGCAACATGGTGACGGGGATTGGGGATGAAAAGAAATACCTGTGGGGGACAAATGGATGAACAGGGAGATCTGGAAGGGATAAGGTTTACCTGTAAGATTCAGATTCAGATTCAGATTCAACTTTAATTGTCATTGTCAGTGTAAAGTAACAGGAGAATACAATGTACATGTTGTTGGGTTGTAGGTTGCTCAAAATATGAGGTGTTCGTCTTCCCTTCCAACTGATTGGTTTCAATCAGCCCTGAATTATTGGGGAATTCTGCATTTATCGCACACTTATCCACTATTTTGTGATTGTGTCCTGACACTGAATCAAAGTGAATATGTAACTCCTTACCTTCAGAAATATCAAACTGTCCGTTTGATTCATCCGCTCCTGCAGCTTTAGGAGTTGCTCTTGAATAGAGTTTAACTTCTCTTGAATCTCTTGTAGATTATTTTCCATTGGGTTTAGAACTCTCTCCTCTTCTTCCCGGAGTTCCTTGTGAAAGAGCCGCTCTTTCTCATTGAGAATCTGGCTCAGTTCAGCAAATACCGATGTGATGTGGGTCAACACGTTCTGTGACTGTTCCTGTCAAATGAAAGATGAAGATCAATAATATCGAGCCTGGAATCTAAGACAATAGCACAAGATCAGAGAAGGGAAACTGGAAACCTTACCCGAACTCCAGAAATCTTCTGTTTCTGTTGCTGCTCCATTTGCTCCACCGCTGATTTATTTTTTGTGACCGTCTCTAAGGATGTTTTAATCTGCTCCTGTGGATTGAGATTCAGATTCAGTGAGTAAAGGAATTAGACCAGACAGAACCAATGAACTGTAGACACGGAACTGCACATGAAAGATTTACAAATAGATACAAACTGCTGGAGAACTCAGTGGGTTAGGAAGCGAATCAAGGCTGTCTCACCTGGAATGATTGCTGGAGTCCCTGTAAGGGCGAAGGTATAGGGGACAGGTGTTTCATCTCCAGCGGTGACTGGGACTGGGGCAAGTAACTGGGCAAAGGGCTGGTTTTGGGTGGGAGTCTGTGTGAACCGAACAATCGCCAAGGGAGCGCGGTCCGCAAAATGCAGAAAGGAAATTCTGATAATGAAATTCTGTTTGTTTTTACCTTGTAGCTTTCAACGGCTTCTTTAATCGGCAGGAAACGGTGAGAGTTGTGTTCCCGCGCATCTCGGCAGATCAGGCAGATCAGTTTCTTGTCTGTTTCACAAAACAGCTTCAGTTCTTCCTGATGTTCCTCGCACTGAAGTTCTTTCCCTTCCGTGTTCAGGCTCAGTGCTCGAGCTTTCTCAGACAGACTCGCCAAGGCCCGATTCACCTTGAGGGTGCGGTCTGTAAACTCCTCTCTACATTCCGGGCAATAGTTTCTTCTCTCCTTGTCACAACTCTGTGTGATACAGGAACGGCAGAAGTTGTGCCCGCAGTCCAGTGTAACCGGATTGGTGAAGAAATCCAGGCAAATTGGACAAATCGCGTCTTCGGTTATGCTCTGGATCTGGTGTTTCGAAGCCATTTTAACTCCGACCACTTCCTGCTTCAAAATCCGTCCCCCTTGAGGAAGCTTCCAACCCGCACAGAACCGCAGTTGTCTACTGCGCCGCACGCTCCAGTGCGCGGGGAATTGATTCTGTGTTGAATAATAGGAGGTAGACAAAAATGCTGGAGAAACTCAGTGGGTGAAGCTGCATGGAGAGAATGAATAGCTGACGTTTCGGCTCGAGACCCTTCTTCATACTGATTATCCGTGAACGTCGCCTATTCCTTCACTCCATAGATGCTGCCTCACCTGCTGAGTTTCTCCAGCATTTTTGTCTACCTTCGATTTTTTTCCAGCATCTGCGGGACTTTCTTAAAGACTGTGTTGGATAATGTTGTTTTGCTGCGAGTGAGCCTCTGGCAATCTCCCAATGATTTCACAGCAGCAAGCGGCTGGTAACTCGTTCAAGAGTCCGAATATTACGGGAGGTAGACAAAAATGCTGGATAAACTCAGCGGGTGCAGCAGCATCTATGGAGCGAAGGAAATAGGTAACGTTACGGGCCGAAACCTTTCTTCAGACTGATCGGGGTTGGCGGGGAAAAGGAAGGAAAAAGGAGGAGGGGGAGGAGGAGGAGCCCGAGGGCTGGCGGATGGGTGGAGACAGCCCGAGGGCTGAGGAAGGGGAGGAGACAGCAAGGACTAACGAACATTACGGGAACCGGGCGGCCGAGCGCCGCGCAGTCTAAGGAAGGGCAGAAATGAAATGGGAATGTATTAAGTTATCTCTGAGTAGATTGTGAAGCGGTGGTTAAATATCAACTGAACAACTGCCGGTAAAATAATGTCTCCAATAAAATAGGGGACCTGGAGAGAATATTGTGTTTTGAGGTGACGGATGCGCGATCGCTGCATAAAAAGTAGGAAAGCGAATAGTCTGTTACTGCGTGGAATACATTCATCTTCTCGGTGAAAGTCGGCTCGATTTCCACTGGCCTTCCTATGCTGAAGGACCCTGACATTAACCCGGCATGGCCTAGCTCTGATGTAAGATCAGAGGGGGGATCTTATAGAAACTTACACAATTCTTAAGGGGTTGGGCAGGCTAGATGCAGGAAGATAATTCCCGATGTTGGGGAAGTCCAGAACAAGGGGTCACAGTTTAAGGATAAGAGGGAAGTCTTTTAGGACCGAGTTGAGAAAATCATTTTTTACACAGAGAGTGGTGAATCTGTGGAATTCTCTGCCACAGAAGGTAGTTGAGGCCAGTTCAATGGCTATATTTAAGAGGGAGTTAGATGTGGCCCTTGTGGCTAAAGGGATCAGGGGGTATCGAGAGAAGGCAGGAACGGTGTACTTATTGTGGATGATCAGCCATGATCACATTGAATGGCGGTGCTGGCTTGAAGGGCCGAATGGCCTACTCCTGCACCTATTGTCTATTGTCTGTTGTCTATTGACTGATCTAAACTTGCACCTATTTCTGTTCCGTGTGAGTTCCCTTTACACCTCAATTCCTCCACCTTTCAACTATTAATCTGGGTCCCCTTCACATATTTTGCAATAATATACATAGGACGAAATAGTTCAGTTTTGTTCAGGTGAGTTTTGATTATTGTCACGTGTATCGAGGTACAGTGAAAAGCATTTTTGCGCACAATCCAGTCAGCGGAAAGACAGTGACTGTGTCTATCAGTGTGATTGACTTGACCTATTATGACCATGGACTCTTGTGAAAAGTTTGACTGTTTAAACTTGACAACAGCTGGAAATGAAAGGGACAATGATGACTGTGATGGTTGGAACTTTAAATCATTTAAATTCACTGATCATAATATGCATGATTTTGAACAAGATATTGACCCTGAAAATAATTTTCTTAACAATATAAACAATAACTGCTGTTATTACTCTGAAGATCAATTCAATATGAACACAAAATCAGATCATGAAATGTCAATAATTCATTTCAATAGCAGAAGTTTATATGTAAAATTTTACAACATCAAAGATTACTTAAGTCATCTAAACAAACCATTCAATGTGATAGCCATATCTGAGACCTGGCTTAGTACTGAAAAGGGTGTGGATTTTGAGTTAAATGGATATGAACTGAATTACATATATAGGAAAAATAAAAAAGGAGGAGGGGTGGCTTTGTATGTAGATAAAAGATTAAATTATAAAATAGTGGAAAATATGACAACTAATATTGATGATGTGATGGAGATTATTACTGTCGAAATCTACCTGGAAAAAAAGAAAAATGTAATTGTAAGTTGTGTATACAGAGCACCTGGTTCCATTATTGAAATATTCAAGAATAGTATGGAAAGATTGTTTGCCAAGAAAGATCACAGAGTTGTGTTCATTTGTGGGGATTTTAATTTAAATCTCTTAAATCCCAACAAGCACAAACAGGCTGATGAATTTATCGATGTATTGTTCAGTATGAGTTTTTTTCCACTTATCACCAAACCAAGTAGAATAACATCGCACTGTGCAACTCTAATAGACAACATATTTACAAACAGTATGGACAACAGCATAAAGAGTGGGTTACTACTAAATGACATCAGTGACCATCTTCCGGTTTTTGTAATGTTTGTTTGTAATTATGTTAAGTGTAAGGATGTTAATAAGATTAGATACAGGAGAGTAAGAACAGAAGAATCTATAAATAAATTTAGAAATGTATTACTGACCCAAAATTGGAAACAAGTGTTTAAAGAGGCTGATACCAACAAAGCGTATGAAACATTCCTGATAATATTTAAATCATTATATGATGAACACTGTCCTTTGAAACAACACAACAAGAAGCAAAAATATATAGATAGGCCATGGATGACAAAAGGACTACAAAATGCATGCACAAAAAATAATATCTTGTATAAAGAATTCATAAAATTCAGAACTATAGAAACAGAAAGTAAATACAAAAGATACAAAAACAAATTGACTAGTATTATGAGGATATGTAAGAAAGATTATTATAATAAAATATTAAACGATAATAAAAAATAGTATCAAGGGCATATGGAATGTGTTAAATAATATTATCAGGAATGGATCAATGAATATAAACTACCCTCAGTATTTTAAAGACAATGATACAACTGTAAACGATATGAATGATGTGGTTAATGGGTTTAACGCATTTTTTGTAAGTGTGGGACCAAAACTGGCAGAAGAAATCGATAATCCACAGTCAGAAGAAGGAGAGGAGAAGGTTGTGGATTTGTTAGACAGCAACCCAAACACAATGTTTTTGAAAGCAGCTGATGAAAAGGAGATTACTGACATTGATAGTAATTGTAAGAATAAAAGGTCTACAGACTGGAATGACATTGATATGGCTTTAATCAAGGTAGTCATTGGTGTAATTGTAAAACCCTTAACTTATATTTGCAATTTATCTTTCAAAACTGGTGTATTTCCATGTAAAATGAAAACTGCCAAAGTCATCCCACTATACAAAGCTGGAGACAGAAATCAATTTACAAATTATAGGCCGGTGTCGTTACTCTCTCAGTTCACAAAAATATTAGAAAAACTGTATGTAAGTAGATTAGATAACTTTATCGAGAAGCACGAATTGCTAGTTGATAGTCAATATGGATTCAGGTCAAACAGATCGCCATCCATGGCATTAATGGAGTTAATTGAAGACATTACCAGTTCTATAGATAACAAGACATATGCACTGGGTGTATTTATCGATTTGAAAAAAAGCATTCGATACAATTGATCATCATTTGCTAATCAAAAAACTGGAAAAGTATGGAATCAGAGGGGTTGTACTAGAGTGGATGAGAAGCTACATAAGTAAAATACATCAGTTTGTGCAAATAGGGGACTGCAAATCAACATGCTTAGAAATAACTTGTGGAGTCCCACAGGGGTCGGCTTTGGGCCCCAAATTATTTATTTTGTATTTTAATTATATAATGTAGGGTGTCAAACCTCTTGAAATTTGTGTTATTTGCAGATGACACTAATATTTTCTGTGATGGGGACAATTTGCAGCAGTTTTTGGAGGTGGTCACAGCAGAAATGAGTAAACTAAAAACATGGCAACGTTTCGGGCCGAAACCCTTCTTCAGAGTCTGAAGAACGGTTTCGGCCCGAAACGTTGCCTATTTCCATCGCTCCAAAGATGCTGCTGTACCCGCTGAGTTTCTCCAGCCTTTTGTGTACCTTCGATCTTCCAGCATCTGCAGTTCCTTCTTGATAACTAAAAACATGGCTTGATTTGAATAAATTATCATTGAATTTAAACAAAACCAAACTTATGCTGTTTGGAAAACGCAAAATAAATACACAAGTAAAAGTAATGATAAATAATGTTGAAATAGAAAGAGTGTATGAAAATAAATTTCTGGGTGTGATTCATGATCACAAAATCTGCTGGAAACCCCATATAAAACATGTGAGAGCAAAAGTAGTACGGAGTATTGGAGTGATGGGGAAAGCAAGGCATGTTTTGAATGAGAGAGCACTGTATATTCTGTACAGCTCACTTGTGTTACCGTATTTAGATTACTGTGTGGAAGGATGGGGTAACACCTACAAAACCACCTTACAATCACTAAGCACACTACAAAAAAGAGCTATTCGTATAGTAAACAATGTTGGATATTATGAACACACCAATATACTGTATTTAAAATTACACACCTTAAAGATTAAGGATCTGGTAGAATTTAAGTGCACAAATAATTTATAAAGCAAAAAATAAACTGCTACCTGTAAACATACAAAAACTGTTCAAAGACAGAGAGTGGGATTATAACTTTAGAGGGAAACTAAACTTGAACCAGCATTATGCTCGGACCAATTTAAAAAGTATGTGTATTTCCATTTGTGGGGTGGTTTTGTGGAATGGTCTTGACGAAACGATTAAACAAAGTATGAATATAATGCAATTTAAAAAAATATACAAAAGATATATCTTTGAAAAGTACAGTAATGAGGAAGGAGAATGTAAATCTCATAGATGTTAATGGTGCTTGTTCTTTTTGTTCTTTTCTATTTTTGTTCTTTTTTTCCTTAATAGCTTGATTGGAGCAGTTTTATTTGAATTGTCTGTTTAGTTTATTTTATTGAATTTTGCATTTGTTAATGGTGAAGAATGGGGGTAGGACTTGACAAGCATAGGCTTCTTCCTATCCCTTTTCGTACGAGTCTAATGTGTATTATGTTGAAATTGGCTTTTGATTTTATAATCTATGTATGTACATATATGTTATGTATATGTATATGTGTGTATATGTGTATATGTATGTATGTATGTATGTATGTATGTATGTATGTATGTATGTATGTATGTATGTATGTATGTATGTATGTATGTATATATGTATGTATGTGTGTATGTGTATATGTCATTTTCATCTTTTCTTTTCTTCTTTTTTTTTTAATCGTTCGAAATAAAGATATCATTCATTCATACAATGCATGATTACAATCAAGCCATTACAGTGTATAGGGAGTAAAACTTAGTGCAAGGTTCAAGTTTGAACAAGGAGAGGCCGGGACTCACCATTGAGATAGATTGAAGTTCAGCACCGCTCTCTGGTTTGGGAGGTTGATTCAGTTGCCCGATGACAGCTGGGAAGAAACAGTTCCTGAATCTGGAGGTGCACGTATTCACCCTTTAAACACGCCAATGGGATACAAAATTCGCCTGAAGGTCGGATTCCGAGGGCGATGGTAGAGGGTTGCTCCTGAGAATGGAGACAGAAGCAGATGGTTTGTCGCAGGGCTCGGTGCTAGCTCAACTGTCGACCATTTGTTAATGTAAACGATTTGGATGTGTATGTAGGTGGCATGGTTACATAGATACATAAAAAAATAGGTGCAGGATTAGGCCATTCGGCCCTTTTTTCCAACACGACCATTATAGAAGACTATATAGAAGTAATATAGAAGATTAAAAAGGTTACTTCTTACTTTTAATTTCTGCACCATTTGTATCTTTGTGTGTAGACATATAACCAATATGCTTAAAACAATTATTAAAGCTCGCAGATGTCTGCTATTTTTATGTGATCAGACATCAAGGCACATAAACAAGTTGCTTCTTATTTATTATTTTGCTTTAGCTAAGAACACCATTGTAGGTTCAGAGATTAAAGTTAATTGGCAATGACAGTGAGAGATTAAAGTTACAGAAGCATGCATGCCAAGTAGCCGAAGATGACTGAAACTGTAATAAAACGCTGTCTGAATTTATGAATCAGAGAACTATTGGAGAGTGACCAGGCCGCGGTGCCTCTGAATGTTCCAAGCCAAATTTGTGTGCAAATAAAAAGGCTTTTCGTCTTCTTGAAGAATTCTTCGTGTCTGCGTCATCTTATCCAAACTTTGAGTCTTAAAACCACGACACCATTCAATGTGATCATGGCTGATCATCCACAATCAGTATCCCGTTCTCATGGTTGATAAAAATGCTGGAGAAACTCAGTGGGTGGGGCAACATCTATGGAAGGAAGGTAGATACTGTCTCAGCCGCTGAGTTTCTCCAGCATTTTTATCGATTTTTCCAGCATCTGCAGTTCCTTCTTAAACAACCCGTTCTAATGGTTAGTCAGTTTGCGATGAGGCTAGTTTAAAAAAAATGTCCCTAGTATGTAGGATAGTGTTAGTGTACGGGAGATCGAGAATGGAACGACTGCGCTGATATTCACTGACATATTAGAAGGATGAGATGGGATCTAACAGAGACATATAAAATTCTTAGCCGATTGGACAGGCTGGATGCAGGAAAAATTTTCCCAGTGTTGGGGGATCCAGAACCAGGGGCCACAGTTTAAGAATAAGGGGTAGGTCATATAGGACTGTAATGACGGACAACTTTTTCACCCGGAGGGTTGTGAATCTGTGGAATTCTCTGTCACAGAAGGCAGTATAGGCTAATTCACGGGGTGTATTCAAGAGAGAGTTACATATAGCAATCAGGGTAAACGGAATCAAGGGATATGGGGAGAAAGCAGGAACAGGGTACTGAATTCGGATGATCAGCGGTTAATATGGGCAGAACGGCCTACTCCTGCACCTAGTTTCTATGTTTATACGTTTCTATGGTAACATTTTGGAGAGGTAATCCATTTAAATGGGATGGAACAAGATTTTTATGAACTGGGCCAATGTGCGGTTTAAAGGCTGATTTATCTAACTTGGACAAATGTGATGCAAGTTGGAAAAACAAGTCAGGGCACATTATACACATTAAAACGTTACGCCCTGTGTTATTTTTAGCAGACTAGAGAGACATTGGAATGCAGCCACACAGCTCCATGACAATTGCACCAGGGATGGGCAAGGTGGTGCCGAAGGCGTTTGGCACATTTGCTGGGTCCGTGAAGGTATGAAGTACAGGATTTGATACAACTGTACAAGCCACTAGTAAGATGCACACCTCCATATTCAGGGACAGTTTCTTAACAGCTGTTCTCAGGCAACTGAATCATCCTCCCACAACCAGAGAGCTGAACTACCATCTACCTCATTGGTAGATCTGCATCACACAACAGCTTGTCTGTCTTTTCGTCTTTTTTTGGTTATTTTCAGTGTGTTTCAAAAGTGTGGATTAGTCTTCACTTGTGTCTTTTATGTGGGGGGTGGGGGAGGGGTCGGGGAAAACTTATTTTCAATCTCTTACCTTGTCGTAGATGCGATTGTTTCCCGGATCATATCTCCGGTCGCTCTGCGGCCTAACATCATGGAGCTGGCGGCCTAGCTTATGATTATGATTATGATACACTGTAATGGATCGATTGTAATCATGCATTGTCTTTACGGTGACTGGAGTGCACGCAACAAAAGCTTTTCACTCTACCAGATTTTAAAAACAACCTCTAAATTCCATACAGTTTGGGGATTACTTCATTTGAACACTGAAAGCACTTGGCACCAAATTCGAATAAACAAGTCTTATCTATTAGGTTGTCCAAAAGGGAACTGCAGATGCTGGAATATCGAAGGTACACAAAATTGCTGGGGAAACTGAGCGGGTGCAGCAGCATCTATGGAGCGAAGGAAATAGGCGACGCCCCGAAACGTCGCCTATTTCCTTCGCTCCATAGATGCTGCTGCACCCGCTGAGTTTCCCCAGCAATTTTGTGTACCTTTTATCTATTAGGTTATTGTGCATTTTACTGGTTGTGCGAATTATCCAAATTCAACAAAGGGGGGTTAATCTGTTAATGTATTAATTCGTCATGTTTAGGGGGTCTTTACCCACAAAGAGGATTCGCTCATAGCTTCCACAAATGCTTCTTGATCAATTACATTTTACCAAAAGTTCACTTCTCGCTCCTGCATTGAGGGTCTCTCCACTATTCCAACTCATGCATGTGCCGTATCTGCAGACTCTTGTGTCCCAGTGAATTCTGGACATCAACAACGATGAACCAAGCATTATAAATTATTACATTAAACATATCGCATGCTTGTAGAAGTTCAAAATAGCAGAATATGGTTTAAAAATACGCAGCACGTCGAGAATGTTAGCACAAATTCCATGCATGTTCAGTTCAGTTCACTTCGCTGCAGTGCCCCTTTCAACTGATGCCGAGCTGTTTAAATGTTTAAGAAAGAACTGCAGATGCTGGAAAAATCGAAGGCAGACAAAAATGCTGGAGAAACTCAGCGGGTGAGCAGCATCTATGAAGCGAAGGAATAGGTAACGTTTCGGGTCGAGACCATTCTTCAGGCTGCCCCACCCGCTGAGTTTCTCCAGCATTTGTGTCTACCTCCGAGCTGTCTGAATGCTTGCGCGGCGCAGGGTCCCCACCCGTTGCTAAAAATCGATACTGCGGAATCGGCCGATATGCCCGATAAGGCACCACTGTTATCCAAACTGCTTTAAAATAAAAGCATTCAGCTGAATTGAATTGAATTGCCTTTTATTTGTCATCCAGACCGAAGTCTGAACGAAATTTAAGCAGTCATTACATATAATACAATACAATAAAAAACAACAATAAACACATATTAACATCCACCACAGTGAGTCCACCCAACATCTCCTCACTGTGATGGAGGCAAAAGTCTTAGGGCTGCAGTCTCTTCCCTCCTCTTCTCCTTCTGCGCTGAGGCGATACCCCCCGGGCGATGTTAAAACCTGTCCTGCGGCTCAAACACCGCGGCCCGGGGTAGTCGAAGCTGCCGCTCACCAGACCTGCTGACGCAGCCGCTGGCCCGCGGCCGAACCCCCGGTCTCAGGCCACCGCCACCAGAACTGCCGTCCCAGCCCCCGGAGCATCGTTCCAGCCCCGAGCCGGATCGCCCTCACGTGAGTACTGCCACCGTCTCAGCCTCGCGCCAGGCCGCCGCTCCTCCCTCGCGCCAGGCCGCCCCGACTGGGCGCCGCTCCTTCCTCAGGCTGGGCCGCCCCAACTGGGCGCCGCTCCTCCCTCAGGCTGGGCCGCCCCGACTGGGCGCCGCTCCTTCCTCAGGCTGGCCGCCCCAACTGGGCGCCGCTCCTCCCTCGATCTGGGCCGCTGGACTTTAGAACAATGTTCGATGTTATTAAAAAAAACTTCACACAATGAAGATATTTGAGTACATAAATCTGAAGAAACTCCGCGGGTCAGACAGCTTCTCTGGAGAAAAGCAATAGGTGACTTTGTGGGTCGAGACCCTTCTTCACACTGAGAGTCAGGGAAGTAGAGGGAGTACAGAGAATGTTCACCAGACTGATTCCTGGGATGGCAGGACTTTCATATGAAGAAAGACTGGATAGACTCGGCTTGTACACGTTAGAATTCAGAAGATTGAGGGGGGATCTTATAGAAACTTACAAAATTCTTAAGGGGTTGTACCGGCTAGATGCAGGAAGATTGTTCCAGATGTTGGGGAGGTCCAGAACTATAGTCCCTCTTCACAGTTTAAGGATAAGAGGGAAGTATTTTAGGACCGAGATGAGAAGATCATTTTTTTGCACAGAGAGTGGTGAATCTGTGGAATTCTCTGCCACAGAAGGTAGTTGAGGCAAGTTCATTAGCTATATTTAAGAGGGAGTTAGATGTGGTCATTGTGGCTAAAGGGATCAGGGGGTATGGAGAAAAGGCAGGGGTGGGATACTGAGTTGGATGATCAGCCATGATCATTTTGAATGGCGCAGGCTCGAAGGGCCGAATGGCCTACTCCTGCACCTATTTTCTGTGGTTCTATGAAAGGGAAACGAGAGATATAGATGGTGATAGAGGGAGATATAAAACAAATGAATGAAAGATATGCAAAAAAATAAGAATGATAAAGGGAACAGGCCGTGGTTAGAAAAAGGCTAGATGCTGGAAAAATGTTTCCGATGTTGGGGGAGTCCAGTGACAGGTGTCACAGTGTGAGACTAAGTGGTAGTCCATTTAGAACTGAGATGAGGCAAAACGTTTTCACCCAGAGAGTTGTGAATCTGTGGAATTCTCTGCCACAGAAGGCAGTGGAGGCCAATTCACTGGATATATTCAAGAAAGTTAAATATAGCTCTTACGGCTAGGAAAGAACTGCAGATGCTGGTTTAAATTGAAGGTAGACACAACATGCTGGAGTAACTCAGTGGCACTGGCTTCATCTCTGGAAAGAAGGAATGCCTTCTCTCCAGAGGTGCTGCCTGTCCCGCTGAGTTACTCCAGCATGTTGTGTCTACCAAGCTCTTCGGGCTAATGGAATCAAGGGATATGGGAAGAAAGTAGGAATGGGTTACTGATTTTAGATGCTCAGCCATGATCATATTGAATGGCGGTGCTGGCTCGAAGGACCTAGTCGCCTACTCCTGCACCTATTTTCTATGTTCTTGGTTCATGTTTCTTGGTTACTTGGTCCTCCAAAATATTCCAAATGGAATTTAAACTGGAGGTGGTGAAGGGAGGGTTATTGCCAGAAAGGGTTATTGGGAAGAAATGTCCATGTTAGCTGTGGGCTGGATGCGAATGAGTTACAGACAATGAGACTCAACAAGACGGCTTTGAAGCTGGTAGAAGTACTTGTGTGGGGAAGGGACAGAGAGAGAGGGGATGCAGGGGTTACGGTGCTAGAGGAATCAATATTCATACCGCTGGGTTGTAAACTGGATTTTTTTTAAGTAATTTTAAAAATGAATGACATTTTACCGCCATCTAGTGTATTCATTTGCCATTGTTGTGAGGGATTGATAATGAAAATTCCTGGTACTATATCTGAAATTTCATAATTGTGTAAAAAATGTGTAGCCTATTTAATTAATTTTGGTGTAATGCTTTTATTCACGTTTGTCGTGCCATGTCTGGCCCTGGTTTTGTAATTTGTTTAATTTGGTTTAGAGCTAATGCGCGGAAACAGGCCATTCGGCCCACCGAGCCTGTACCGACCAGCGTTCCCCGCACATCAACACTATCCTACACACACTATGGACAATTTATATTTATACCAAGTCAATTAACCTACAGACCTGTACGTCTCTGGAGCGTTGGTGGAAACCGAAGATGTTGGTGAAAACCCATGTAGAAATGTTCAAACCTCGCACAGACAAGCTCCGGTAGTCAGGATTGAACCCGGGTCTCTGGCGCCGTAAGGCAGGTGATCTAACGCCAGTTTAGTTAGTTTAGTTTACTGTCACGTGTGCCGAGGTACAGTGAAAATCCTTTGTTGCGTGCTAACCAGTCTGCAGAAAGACAACACATGATTGCAATTGATTCATTTACAGTGTTTAGATACATGATAAGGGAATAACGTTTAGTGCAAGGTATAGCCAGCAAAGTTCGACCAAGGGTCATCAAAGAGGTAGACGGTAGTTCAGGACTGCGCTCTGGTTGTGGTAGGATGATTCAGTTGCCTGATAACAGCTGGGAAGAAACTGTCCCTGAATCTGGTGGTGTATGTCTTCACTCTTTTCGCACTTTTCGCACTACGCCACCATGCAAAAACAAGATGCTTTAATAGATATTTTATTTTTGCTCCAGCTAAAATATTATTATTATTTTTATTTTATTTTATTTATTTTTTATTTTTTAGAAGTAAAGTACATTACATTAATACAAGCCAAATATAACTTATTACATTTCTTGTACCATTCATTTTTTAAGCTTTAAAAATAGAAAAAAGTAAAGAAAGTGAGAAAGAGTCGTGATTGTGTGAAAAAGTTATCAAGAAAAAAGACCCATTACACGAAGAGTTAGAGAAAAAAGTTAAGAAATAGGCCGTAGAAAAGAAAAAAGAGAAAAATAAACAAAAGCTCTATTAAGAAGACAGAGCAGAAAGGAATATACCAACTTCGTATGTTTCATCCCCCCTTACCAGATCCTGAAACCATTTCTTTTCAGAGTACTGTTGCACCTTATACTTGTAGTAAGTTGATAAATGCAGACCACGTCTTTTGGAAGTGGTCTGATTTGCCTGCAAGAAGGAATCTCATATCTTCCTGGTGTAATGTTTCGAACATATTTGAAATCCACATATTTATTGTTGGTATAGGGGCGTTTTTACAGAATTTAAGTATTAGTTTTTTTCCCGTTATTAACCTGTAATTAAATAGATTATTTTGAAACAGTTAGTTCAGGGCTGCCCTACATTGTTCCAAAAATAATCCATTCTGCTTTCGGTATCAATTTTATTTTAAATAATTTTGTGAAGATTTCAAAAATTTCAGTCCAAAATGTTTGAATTTTTATACAAAAATCAAATGAGTGCGTACAGTTTTGGTCTCCTAATCTGAGGAAACACATTCTTGCCATACACAGAGTACAGAGAAGGTTCACCAGACTGATTCCTGTGTTGGCAGGACTTTCATATGAAGAAAGACTGGATAGACTCGGCTTGTACTCGCTAGAATTTAGAAGATTGAGGGAGGATCTTATAGAAACTTACAAAATTCTTAAGGGGTTGGACAGGCTAGATGCAGGAAGATTATTCCCGATGTTGGGGAAGTCCAGAACTAGGGGTCACAGTTTAAGGATAAGAGGGAAGTCTTTTAGGACCGAGAAGCCAATGAACTGGCCTCGACTACCCTCTGTGGCAGGGAGTTCCAGAGATTCACCACTCTGTGTGTGAAAAAAGTTCTTCTCATCTCGGTTTTAAAGGATTTCCCTCTTATCCTTAAGCTGTGACCCCTTGTCCTGGACTTCCCCAACATCGGGAGCAATCTTCCTGCATCTAGCCTGTCCAACCCTTTAAGAATTTTGTAAGTTTCTATAAGATCCCCTCTCAATCTCCTAAATTCTAGAGATTATAAACCAAGTCTATCCAGTCTTTCTTCATAAGACAGTCCTGACATCCCAGGAATCAGTCTGGTGAACCTTCTCTGCACTCCCTCTAGGGCAATAATGTCCTTCCTCAGATTTGGAGACCAAAACTGTACGCAATACTCCAGGTGTGGTCTCACCAAGACCCTGTACAACTGCAGTAGGAGTAAACGGGTCCTTTTCACAATGGCAGGCAGTGACTAGTGGGGTACCGCAAGGCTCAGTGCTGGGACCCCAGCTATTTACGATATATATTAATGATTTGGACGAGGGAATTGAATGCAACATCTCCAAATTTGCAGATGACACAAAGCTGGGGGACAGTGTTAGCTGTGTGGAGGATGCTAGGAGGCTGCAAGGTGACTTGGATAGGCTGGGTGAGTGGGCAAATGCATGGCAGATGCAGTATAATGTGGATAAATGTGAGGTTATCCACTTTGGTGGCAGAAACAGGAAAGTAGACTTTTATCTGAATGGTGTCCGATTAGGAAAGGGGGAGATGCAACGAGACCTGGGTGTCATGGTACACCAGTCATTAAAAGTAGGCATGCAGGTGCAGCAGGCAGTGAAGAAGGCAAATGGTATGTTAGCATTCATTGCAAAAGGATTTGAGTATAGGAGCAGGGAGGTTCTACTGCAGTTGTACAGGGTCTTGGTGAGACCACAACAGGAGTATTGTGTACAGCTTTGGTCTCCCAATCTGAGGAAGGACATTATTGCCATAGAGGGAGTACAAAGAAGGTTCGCCAGACTGATTCCTGGGATGTCAGGAATTTCATATGAAAAAAGACTGGATAGACTCGGTTTGTACTCGCTAGAATTTAGAAGATTGAGGGGGATCTTATAGAAACTTACAACATTCTTAAGGGGTTGGACAGGCTAGATGCAGGAAGATTGTTCCCGATGTTGGGGAAGTCCAGAACAAGGGGTCACAGTTTAAGGATAAGGGGGAAATCTTTTAGGACCGAGATGAGGAAAACATTTTTCACACAGATAGTGGTGAATCTCTGGAATTCTCTGCTACAGAAGGTAGTTGAGGCCAGTTCATTGGCTATATTTATGAGGGAGTTAGATGTGGCCCTTGTGGCTAAAGGGATCAGGGGGTATGGAGAGAAGGCAGGAATGGGATACTGAGTTGGATGATCAGCCATGATCATATTGAATGGCGGTGCAGGCTCGAAGGGCCGAATGGCCTCTACTCCTGCACCTAATTTCTATGTTTCTATGTTTCATATATACCAATTTCTAAAACACCTCTATCCATCTATATAAATATTATGTCGGATTTTATTTGTAAATACATTTTAATTTATATCTATATCAAAAGTAAGAGCTTGACCACTTCCGATGTTATTCCGCCCTTCTATCACCACCTATCCCCAAACTCGCCTTTACGCCGCTGTTGAATTCCGCACCAACACCGCTTGTGTCGCGTTGTTACTCGGGGGGAGTTTAGGACCCGGGGGAGCCCGGAGCTCAGGACCCGCCGCCCACCTGCGGCTGCTGCTGAACCCGCGGGAAGGGAGATTGTTTCAATCTTTATATTTTCACTAAAGTAATTTCTGTTCCGTTGCCGGACGCGGTTAACGCGTTAAAATGAACGGATCGACAGACAGACAGACAGCTCTGATTTCAGTTGCAGTTTATTTCACTCTTCCCACATTTACATTTTTTTACACACCCGGAGCGGAACCGGAGCAGATTCTCAGCCAGTTTTCATCCCAAGTCCAGAAGAAAGGATAAAGTTTCTCCGTGAATTTATTCCCAGTGGAGGTGTGGAGATGGGACTTGGTGTCCGCGTCGTAAAATGAAACTGTCCCGGACTCGAAACTGAGATAAACTCCCACCCTCCCGTGGATGGGACGGGCGGGGAGACGGGATGGAGGGGAGGCGAATGCATCAAAATCGTCACCCACCCGCCAGATGCTCCAGACTCCAGTCTCCGGGGTCAGTGCGACCTGTCTCTTCCTCTCCACAGACTCTGCGGCGACTCCCAGACACCAGCGCCGACTCCCCGCCACCTCCACCTCCCAGTAATGTCTCCCCGATGTGAATCCCTCCGATCCCAGCACACACTCCCAGTCTGTAAACCTCTTCCCGGTGTCAGGGAGACGCCTCCGGGTCCCGGTCCATCTCACCCTCTTCCGATCCTCAGACACCTCGAGCCGCGGATGCGCTGTTTCCACATCCAGGGTGACGGAGACTGGGGAGAGAAGCAGAGAATCAGAGAGTCCCCGGGGGTCGGGGGGAGACTCGGGCAGCGCGGCCCCGGGATCGGGGGAGAAGCCGCTCGGCCTCAGGCACAGGCGGGCGGACAACTGACACCTTGACCGGGGTTTCACCCCAAACACATCCGGTGGACAACAGATGGAATTTCGTGAGGTGGGGGAGGGTGGACGGGGAGGACGAGTGCGGAGAGTGAGGAGGATTGCGAGATTGCAGTGGGGATGGAGAAATGAAGCGGGCTATTCAGATATGGAGGCAGATCGGAGCAAGAGGATATTGAGGCGAGTGGTAGTTTGAGGTTGTTAAAGACGAGGTAGAGGTGTGGGGTGGAGTCACCATGATCATAGTGAATGGGGGGAGACATGAGGGGCCAGATGACCTGCCCCTGTTTCTTTGAGTGGAGGGTGAGATAGAGGGAGGGGTGGCTTGGACCATGGAAGGAAGCAGAGGTTGAATGATCGGGTGTTGGACAGAATGGGTGGAGACTTGTGGTTGTAGGGTCGCTGAAAGAGAGGGGATTCACGGGTGGATTTGATGGGTGTGTACAACCAAGAACACACTGATCTCATTGTGAACCAATATATGAACTTCACTGAGGGACTTGACAATGTTGCGCATGTAAGGCTGGTCCAGAAAGTGAAGGCAGGTGGGATCCAAGGCGAGCTGGTGAAATGGATCCACAATTGGCTTGGTGGTTGGAGGTAGAAGGTAGCGGTAGAAGGATGAGTTTTCTGCTTGGAGGTCTGTGACTGGTGGAGTGCAGCAGAGATCGGTGCTGCAGCAGGGATATCAAATCAAGAGTGCAGGTTTATCTTGAGAGCAAGGAATTTTAAAGTGGTTCTGAGTAGTACGTTTTCTTTACACTCAGAGTGGGTGATATCTGGAACATGATACAGAGGAGGTGGTGGTGAGATCTAATCATTATATTTGAGGCACTTATCTAGGTGAAGTGCAGAAGAATACCAATGTAATGTGGGCAAATCGATTGGTAAAGCTGGGAAATAGGTGATAATGGACATGAAGGGTCGAAGGGCCTGATTCTGTAATGTACAACCACGGCTCTCAGCTCCAAGAGCACTGAATGACTGAGTTACCACAGCCACCTGTGCAGGGAATTCCAAAGGTTCCCCAGTCTCTGCGTGCAGTAATGTCTCCTTATCTCTGTCCTACCAGGTGCAGCCCACATTCTGAGAGGGTGCCCGTTTTCCAGACCCCTCAGAAAGGGGAAACATCCTCCCCGCATCCAGCCCACTGAGCCCTGTAAGAACTTTGTGTTTCACTGAGATCTGCCCCAATACACCCGAACTCTTGAGTACACCGGCCTAGTCTACTCAATCTCACCCCGCACAACAAACTCATTGCCCCAGGAACTAGTATTGTTAATCTTTGCTGCATTTCCTCTGTGTCACGTCTGTCAATTTATCGGTCCACAGGAGCATAGGAACACAAGAAAACAGGAGCAGGATTAGGATCCGCTCCTCAGGCTTGCCCCTCCATTCAATGTGATCATGGCTGATCTAAGCTGCCACCAATTCCTCTTCTGAGTTCCCCATAATCTTAAATATTCGATCAATCAAATGTTTATTTGTAGCCAAGTTGCACATATCCAATAACTCAGCCTTTTACCACCACCTTGGGCACAACATTCCAGATATTCACTGCCCTCTGAGAGATGCAACTTCTACACACCGCATGAGAGGCCGCTCAGGATGGTTGGATCTCATGGAATCCGGGGTGAACTAGCCGATGGAATACAACATTTACCTGAAGGTCGCAGACAGAGGATGTTGGTAGAGGGTTGTTTTTCAGACTGGAGACAGAGTCCACTGTTGTTCCTTATTTATATACACGATTGGGTGTGTATGTAGGTTGCACGGTTAGTCAGTTTGCAGATGTAACTAAAATTGGTGACATTGTGGAGAGTGAAGAAGGTTATCTGAGAGTAAATGGGATCCCTGTGAACTGGGCCAATGGGCTCAGGAACGGCAGGTGGGATTTATTCATGTGAAGGTGAGGTGATGCACTTTGCTGAGACAAACCAGGGCAGGACATACACAGTAAACGGGGAACTTTATAGAACTGAGAGATCTCGGGCTGCAGGTACACAGTGCCATGGAAGATGCAACAGTGACAGGCAGGGATGGTGAAGAATATGTTTTGTCACTCATGCTTTCATAGGTCAGGATATTAAATACAGCGTTTGACACAATACGGTTGTTAGCAAATTAGAGAGGGTGTAAAAGGATTTACAATAATTTCATCAGGTCTGAAGGGCGGGTTAGAAGGAGACGTTGGACAGGCAGGGGCATTTGTCTTTGGAGCCCATCCGGCTGTTTTTATAGATGTTTTCACAGATAGGGTGAATAGCCTAGTATTTACCCAAGGTAGGAGAGTCTAAACCCAGAGTGCATCAGTTTAAGGTGAGAGTGGTACAGTAAAAAGGAGAAGCTTTTTCATCAATGCGTAGTGTATGTATGGAACAAACTGGCAGAGGAAGTGGACAAGGCAGCGTCAATGACGACATTTTAGTCAGTTGGTCAGAGACATGAATAAGAAAGACTTGGAAGAAAATGTGTCAGACTCAGGCAAGTGGGACTAGCTTGGTTGGGCAACTAGGTTGGCATAGTCATGTTGAGTTAAAGGGCCTGTTTCTGTGCGACATCTCTCTCTGATTATGTGATGCTTTTCTGCAGCTGTGTTTGGTGGAAGATCAAATCTTCAATTTCCCTTCAGTCCAAAATACCATTAATGTTTGCATCTACACATTAACTTAAAGATTCCAGAAACAAGAACAATGCAAAGGGTATAAGCTTTACCTTGCTTGATGCCATCAGGTGTTTCTGCCAATACCGTGTTGTACAAAAAAGGATTATCAAATGTTTCAATCAGCAAGTTAACATCTACCACCGACAGTGGTTTAGCTTCATCACGAACCCTGCAAATATTTAACAGCAGGATATCATCTGAGCATTAGAAATATATTCAGCAAAACCTTACAATGCTTCAGTCAAGACAATGTCCTACCTTTGCTTGCGACCAGCTTCCTCCTGAAATAAATAAAACAAAAATCTCAATTGACTGAGGGACCAACTTTCTACAACCCTCTGATAATTCCCATTTCCCAACTCTTATTGCCGCTGCCATGCAGACAGAAAGCGGATATTGCCGCAGAGATGTAGAACGATGGGGGAAAGCACAAGGAATGTTCATGAGAATGACGTCATCACTTAGAGGATGGAACTCAATGCAAAGATCGACACAAAAAGCTGGAGTAACTCAGCGGGACAGGCAGCATCTCTGGAGAGAAGGAATGGGTGAGGTTTCGGGTCAACACCCTTCTTCAGACTTCGGGTCCCAACCTGAAACGTCACACATTCCTTCTCTCCAGAGATGCTGCCTGTCCCCCTGAGTTGCTCCAGCTTTTTGTGTCTATCTTTGGTTTAAACCAGCATCTGCAGTTCCCTCTTGCACAGAACTCAATGCAAAGACTGAGCAGGTCATGGGATTTTATCTGGAGAACATGTCAGGAATGATGAGATAGAATTTAAAATTATCAGTGGATTTTAATGGGTGGGGGTGAAATAATATCTCTACTTGTGGGGAAACCAAAAATCAAAGCAGGAATGTGACGATATTCAACAAGTACTGAAAAGAATGCAGTGTTGGGAACATGGACCTCACTTGCATTGGAGGGACTGAAGCCAACAGCAGAGATAAATTTAAGGACAAGCAGGATAAACACGTGACGTCCTGGAATTTGGGTTATTGTTACCGGGTGTGGAGAGTATATGGGAGGGATGATGAGTGGAGCAGAAAACTTGACTGGATAGGATGGGCCAAATGGCCTGTCTATGGTGTAGAATGGGTTGTCATTCTATGGTGAAACAAGATGGACAAAACAACAGAGCAAATTCCCCTAAGGTGACCACCCACTGCTGATGGGAACCGGATATAGATGATCATCTGATGTGTGCGTCACATTCTAGATTTCAATGTTAATCCCCACAATGTGGTCATGGCTGATCTAGCCCTGGACTGAACTCCCCCTCTTTGCCTCATTCCCGTCAATTACAATTACCCGATTTTTCAAAAATGTATCCTCCTCTGGTTTAAATATGTCTGACATGTAAAACCTCTCAGTTGGAGACTCCCAGATATTCACTGGCCTCTGTCCATTCGTGGTCCTTGGATCAGATATAGGATCACCTGTCATTGTTCTAAACTCCACATAATATAAACACCTCTCTACATTCCCGCCAGACAGTCCTGAGATCCCATAGATTCAGCGGGAGGCCAATTAGTTTCTGAACAACAACAGCTGGAACAGAGGGAACATTTACTCAGTTCCGAATTACTGGTAAATGCAGCATTTATTTCTGAAATGTCACCCACCATTTTGTGAATGTGCACTTTCACTTCACCAAACTGTGGTGTAACCCCTCACCTTCAGAAACTCCACACTGTCTTTTTGATCCATCCGTTGCTGCAACTTTAAGAGTTCCACCTGAATAGATATTACATTCTCTTGAATCTTTCCAAGATTTGTCTCCATTGTATTTAGAATCTTCTTCTCTTCCTCCCGGATATCTGCCAGTGTGCGCTGCTCTTTCTCAGTGAGAATCTGGTGCAGTTCAGCATACTGGGATGTGATCTTGGTCTGAAGATTGTGTGACTGTTCCTGTAAAATAAAAGGTGAAGATCAATATATAATGTCACTGGCTGTGTTTCCTCACGACTTAACGGTGACATTTGGCCTGTACATTTTTTATTTGCTTTGGCAATTCAATAGTTTGTCTAAGGTACACAAAAATGCGGGAGGAATGTACAACAGGGAGAAGGCATGAACCACACGGGCAGCACCCGAGGTCAGGATCAAACCCGCTCACCAGAACTAGGAGACAGCAGCACTACTTGTGTCACTGCGCTGCCCTATTATTACACGCATCACAGGGATCAAATCTACACAAGATCAGGAAATCGAAACTGGAAAGCCTCACCAGAACTCCAGAAATCTTCTGTTTCTGTTGCTGCTCCATTCGCTGGATCCCTGATTTCTTTTTTGTAAGAGACTGGATGGAAGATTTCGTCTGATCCTGGGATTGTGATTGAAAATCAGAAAATAAAAGTGTTAGATTATAAAGATGGAATTAAACAATGATGCGATCAAAATCGGTTTGCTTTTACCTTGTAGGTTTCAACAGCTTCTTTAAACCGGCATGAAGCTGTGAGACTTGTGTTTCCGCCCGGCTGCACAAATCACACAGATCAGCTTCTTGTCAGTTTCACAAAACAGCTTCAGTTCTTCCTGATGTTCCTCGCACTGAAGGTTTACTTTCCTTCTCTGTCCGATTCAGGCTCAGTGTTCGAGCTTCTCAGACAGTCTCGCCAAGGCCCGACTCACCCTGAGGGTGCGGTCTGTAAACTGCTCTCTACATTCCGGGCAGGAGTTTCTCCCCTCCCTGTCCCAACTCTGTGTGATACAGGAGCGGCAGAAGTTGTGCCCGCACTCCAGTATAACCGGATCGGTGAAGAAATCCAGGCAGATGGGACAAATTACCTCCTCGGTTAAACTCTCGAACCTGTCTTTCGAAGCCATTTTAACATTTGATTTAAAACCATCCACTTCGTGGTTCAAAACACATTCCCATTCGCTGAAACTGCTGACGCCCTGCAGTAATTGATTGGAGCGCCGGAGGCTGAAGTGCATGGGATCAAGAGGTGAATGGATTGGGTAGTTTTCCACTGTGCACGCTGCCGTCTCATGGAATGAATGTTATTTGGCTGCAAGTGTTGAGTGTTCAGTGGCCTGACCGCCACAACCAATCTCACATGAGGGAGGGGTCAGTTAAACATTAAACTTGCATCTTCCACTCTCCCAACCTGTCCTCGTTTCGCCGATCATTTCGCCGAACACCTCCGCTCAGTCCGCAATAACCTATCTGAACTCCCGGTGGCTCAGCACTTCAACTCCCCCTCCCATTCCCAATCCGCCCTCTCTGTCCCTGGGTCTCCTCCATTGCCAGAGTGAGCAACACCGGAAATTGGAGGAACAGCACCTCATATTCCGCCTGGGTAGATGCGTCCTGATGGCATGAACGTTGAATTCTCCCAATTTTGCTAGCCCTTGCTGTCTCCTCCCCTTCCTTAACCCTCGAGCTATCTCCTCCCATCCGCCCGCCCTCGGGCTCATCCTCCTCCCTTTTTCCTTCCTTCCCCCCCCCCCCCCCCCCACCCCCCATCAGTCTGAAGAAGGGTTTCGGCCCGAAACTCGCCTATTACCTTCGCTCCATAGATGCTGCTGCACCCGCTCAGTTTCTCCAGCAATGTTGTGTGTCCTAGTCACCCTTCATCCTCGTAGCATCCTCCTCACAGTTCGCACTGCCACCCCAGCTTTGTCCTCATCTCCTCCCTTTCTCACCTCCTATCTCTCTCCCCTTCCCCCACTGACACATCGCCTCCATCCCTGACTCATCCGCCCCCTCTCCCTCTCCCCGTCCTTCTCCCCGCCACTCTCCCCGTCACTCTCCCCGCCACGTCTCCCCGCCTCTTCTTCCGCCCCTCTCCCCCCCCCCGTCCCTCTCCCCGCCCTTCTCCTCCCTCCCTCTCTCCACTTCTCCCCGCTTCTCCCGTCACTCTCCCCGCTTCGCTCCCACTAGGGACAATTTGTACATTCACTAAGCCAATTATCCTACAAACCTGCACGTATTTGGAGTGTGGGAGGAAACAGAAGATCCCGGAGAAAACCCACGCAGGTCAGGGGGAGAACGTGCAAACTCCGTACAGACAGCGCCCGTAGTCGGGATCGAACCCGGGTCTCCGGCGCTGCATTCGCTGTAAGGCAGCAACTCTACCGCTGCGCCACCGTGACCGATTTGTGGAATTCTCTGCCTCAGATGGCAGTGGAGGCCGATTCACTGGATGCGTTCAACAGAGAGTTAGATAGAGCTCTTAGTGCTGGTGGAATCAAGGGATATGGGGAGAAGGCAGGAACGGGGAACTGATTGTGGATGATCAGCCATGATCACATTGAATGGCGGTCCTGGCTCGAAGGGCCGAATGGCCTCCTCCTGCACCTATTGTCTATTTATCGATGTATCCCATCTTTTCCCCCTCCCCTAAACATCACCTCTTCTCCCTCCCCTACTTTCTCACCTCTCTTCCCACCACCCCTTCTCCCCTCTCCGCTTCCCCACCCTCCTCCCTTCCCACCCCTCAGCCATCCCCCCTTCCCTTCCCCATCCCCTCCGTCCCCTTTCCCTTCTCCTCCCCCCCTCACGGCGCTCCCATTGTCCCGCCCTCCGCAGGTGACAAGGGCCCCGCCCCCAGCCTCATCCCGGCTGCAAAGATTGGCAACTCTGTGAAGCTTTGGTCATGGGGGTGACACAAGTTACAGAAGTGAAGATCCAGGAAGTTATCCACAGTGACATTCAACAACACTGTTGTGTTTATTTCTAAATCATTCTGTTCAGTCAAAAGGGACAGACAGACAGCAGTGTTTAAACGTGTTCGTTCATTAATTTAAAAATCTCCTGGGAACCCTTGACTTGGTCACCCAACCTAAGCTGGGACCGACAGTGGGAGCTTCACATGTTTCAGTGTCCCATCTACAAAGACTACAACACTCACTTTGTCCAACTCATTGGTGAGGCTGCACTCGAGAATATTATGTGTAAAAGGACACAAAGTGCTGGAGTAACTCAGTGGGTCATAAGTGATAGGAGCAGAATTAAGTCAGAGGTCCCATCGTCTACTCCGCCATTCAATCATGGCTGATCTATCTCTCCCTCTTAACCCCATTCTCCCGCCTTCTCCCGATAACCTCTGATACCCGGATTAATCAAGAGTCTTTCTATTTCTGCCTCAAAAATATCCACTGACTTGGCCTCCACAGTCTTCGGTAGGAAAGATATCCACAGACTCACTACCCCTCTGACTAAAGAAATTCCCCCTCATCTCCTTAAAACAATGTTCTTTAATTCTGAGGCTATGACCTCTAGACCTAGCCTCTCCCACTGGTGGAAACATCCACTACACACCTTTCGTTATTCACTACGTTTTGATGAGGTCCCCCCACGTTCTTCTAACTCCAGCGAGCACAGGCCCAGTGCAGTCAAACGCTCATCATGCAGCATCTCTGGAGAACATGGAGAGCTGACGTTTTCGGGATGAGACCCTTCAGATTCAATCCGAAACGTCAGCTATTGACGTTCTCCAGCGATGCTGCCTATTCAATTGTTGAAATATTCCTTACAGCAAGATGTTAATTTTGTGTAAGGCCTGATGCAGCAATTAAGTCATAGTGTGGAAACAGGGCCTTCATCCCAACTTGCCCATCCCAACCAACATGCACCGTCTACACTGGTCCCACCTGCCCCACATTTAGCCCATAACCCTCTAAACATTCCTGTCCATGTACCTGACCAATTATCTTAAATTTAGATTTACAGCGTCAGGGTCAAATCCCGACTCCGGGTGCTCTCTGTACAGAGTTTGTACGTTCTCCGTGTGACTGCATGGGTTTCCCCCCGCGTGCTCTGGTTTCCTCCCACACTACAAAGACGTGCAGTTTGCAGTTCAATTGCCTTCATTAAGAATTGTAAAACGTCCCCAGTGTGTATGATAGTGCAAATCTCCGGGGTGATTGACGGTCGGCACGGTCTAGGTGGGCCAAAGGGCCTGCTTCCGAGTTGTATCTCTGAACTAAACTAAACTATACGAAACTAAGTCCATCCAATAGAGCAGATGCCACTGAGTTTAACAACTCAAGTTCAAGTTCAAGTTCAAGTGAGTTTATTGTCATGTGTCCCTGTATAGGACAATGAAATTCTTGCTTTGCTTAAGCAAACAGAAAAAAGAGTAGGCATTTACTACAAAACAGATAAATGTGTCCATATACCATGATATAAATATATACACACATGATTAAATAAACTGATAAAGTGCAAATAACAGAAAGTGGTTATTAATAATCAGAGTTTTGTCCGAGCCAGGTTTAATAGCCTGATGGCTGAGGGGAAGTACCTATTCCTGAACCTGGTTGTTGCAATCTTCAGGCTCCTGTACCTTCTACCTGAAGGTAGCACTGTCGACCAGTGGCACTAACGTCGGTGGTGATGAAGTGTATTGAGAGGTTGATCATGGAGCAAATCAACTCCTACCTCGACAAAAACCTGGACCCACTGCAGTTCGCTTACCGCCACAACAGATCAACGGTGGATGCGATCTCGCTGGCCCTCCACTCCGTATTGGACCACTTGGACAACAAAAACTCATACGTCAGGCTGTTATTCATTGATTACAGCTCGGCATTTAACACAATCATCCCCTCCAAACTGGTTACCAAACTCGCAGAACTGGGTCTCTGCGCATCCCTCTGCAACTGGATCCTCGACTTCCTCGTCCACAGACCACAGTCTGTTCGTATTGGTGGAAATGTGTCAGCCTCGATAACAATCAGCACGGGAGCACCTCAAGGCTGCGTGCTCAGGCCCCTGCTGTACTCACTCTATACCCATGACTGCGTAGCGAACCACAGTGCGAAGTCCATCATCAAGTTCGCTGACGACACCACTGTTGTGGGGCGTATCACTGATGGGGACGAGACAGAGTACATAAGAGAATTCGCGCAACTGTCCATATGGTGCCAGCGCAATAACCTGGCCCTCAACACCAGCAAAACCAAGGAACTGATTGTGGACTTTGGAAAGAGTAGGAGGGGGACCCAGAGCCCCATTTATATCAACGGGTCGATGGTTGAAAGGGTCAAGAACTTCAAATTCCTGGGCGTGCACATCTCTGAAGATCTTTCCTGGTCCGACAACACTAACGCAATTATCAAAAAAGCTCATCAGCGCCTCTACTTCCTGAGAAGATTGCGGAGAGTCGGATTGTCAAGGAAGACTCTCTCTAACTTCTACAGATGCACAGTAGATAGCATGCTGACCGGTTGCATCGTGGCTTGGTTCGGCAATTTGAGTGCCCTGGAGAGGAAAAGACTCAAAAAGTAGTAAACACTGCCCAGTCCATCATCGGCTCTGACCTTCCTTCCATCGAGGGGATTTATCGCAGTCGCTGCCTCAGAAAGGCTGGCAGTATCATCAAAGACCCACACCATCCTGGCCACACACTCATGTCCCAGCTAGTAAAACGCATTGAGCTCGTCAGGAAGTGATGTTACACCGGCATTCGAGCTGCCTCCTGGTTTCGCCGTGTAGGAGGTGATTGCATTCAGGCCCCGCCACAGCTGCCGAACATCTGTTTCGTCCTCCAGTTTGGAGCAGAAGTCCCTTTTGGCATTTTTGATGGCCTTACCAAGGTCGTATCTGGACTTCATGTAGGCCACTGTATCATTGGAAGTGAATGCCCTGTGTCTGGACTTCAGGAGAATGCGGATCTCAAAGTTCACCCAAGGTTTCTGATTGGGAAACACTCGGAAGGTTTTTGTAGGGATGCAGTCCTCCACACATTTATTTATGAAGTCTGTAACGACTGTGGCGTATTCGTTCAAGTCCGTTGCCGAGTCATTGAACATTGCCCAGTCTACAGACTCCAAACAGTCCTGGATTTGTTCCTCTGCCCCCCCCCCCCCCCCACCACCCCCCTCCCCGGACCAGCACTGTACTGGTCGGGGGGGGGGGGCGGCAGAGGTTGGCAGATAATTATCTAAATTGTGTCAAGTTGGGAAAAGTGGCAGTACAACGGGATCTGGGGGAACTTGTTCATCAGTCAATGAAAGTAAGCATGCAGGTACAGCAGGCAGTGAGGAATGCGAATGGCATATTGGCCTTCTGAACAAGATGAGTTGAGTGTAGACACAAAGAGGTCGTTCTGCAGTTGCACAGGACCCCATTGAGTTGCACAGGACCCCAGCACGTTTTGATGCAGCAAACACCACACCCAAGGGGAGAGCCAGCCCCAGCTTACAAACCGACCAGCCAGTCCTGACCATAGACTCAATGGACACACGGAGAATCCTGTCTAAGGTCAACCCGTGGAAAGCAGTCGGACCCGACAACATCCCAGGACGTGTGCTCAAGGAATGTGCTGAGGAGTTAGCAGATGAGCTAACAGACATCTTCAACATCTCCCTTAGTCAAGCCATTGTCCCCACATGCTTCAAAACGTCCACAATAATCCCCATAGCGAAGAAACCAGTGGTTGCCTGCCTAAATGACTACCGCCCTGTCGCCCTGATCCCAATAATAATGAAGTGTTTTGAACGCCTGGTGAAACCCCACATTACTGCCAGCCTCCCCTCATCGTTAGACCCCCTCCAGCTTGCCTATCGCCCCAACCGTTCTACAGAGGATGTCATCTCTACCACGCTGCACACAGTACTCACGCATCTGGAAAACAAAAACACATACGTGAGAATCCTGTACATTGACTTCAGCTCAGCGTTTAACGCCATCATCCCACAGAGACTTGTGGAGAAACAAACCCTGCTGGGCCTCAACACCACCCTGTGTCACTGGATCTTGGACTTTCTGACAGAGAGACCGCAGTCAGTCCGTGTTGGCAAGAACACTTCAGGCTCGATCACGCTGAGCACCGGCTCCCCTCAAGGCTGTGTGCTCAGCCCGCTGTTGTTCACATTGCTCACACATGACTGTGCTGCCAGATTCAGGGACAATAAGATCATAAAATTTGCGGATGGCACAACAGTGGTGGGACTCATCAGCGGAGATGACAAATCAATGTACAGGGAGGAAGTAAAACAACTAGTGGACTGGTGCGGCAAAAATAATCTAGAAATAAATGTCGACAAAACGAAGGAGATGGTTGTCGACTTCAGGAGGGCGCAGCCAAAACATACACCCCTCAACATCAGTGGCACCACAGTGGAGAGAGTGGAGAGCATAAAGTTCCTCGGTGTGCAAATTACAGACAGTCTCATCTGGTCCAGGAACAACACTGGGACCGTCAAACGGGCCCATCAGCGACTGCACTTCCTGAGGAAACTAAAACAGGCCTCACTCCCCACCAACATCCTCAGGACTTTCTACAGGGGTACGGTGGAGTCTGTACTCACGTACTGCATAAATACGTGGTACTGCACCTGCAACTGCTCGGACAGGAAGGCTCTGCAGAGGGTAGTGAGGGGAGCAGAGAGGATCATTGGCGTCTCCCTACCCTCGGTACAAGAACTGTTCCAGAGCCGCTGTCTGAAAAAAGCTCAGAGAATTGCTAAGGACAAACTGCACCCCCTCCACATACACCTGGATCTCCTGCCATCAGGCAAGAGATATCGAAGCATCAAAGCCCGGACTACAAGACTGCTAAACAGCTTCCTACCACAGGCTGTGAGGCTGCTAAACAGTCACTCTGTACTCACAGTCACTTGATTCTGCGGCTGGCACGGACACTTTAATAACTGGCACTGGCCACTTTAATAACTGGCACTGGCCACTTTAATAACTGGCTCTGGCCACTCAAATCAGCTGCCCCGGACATTTTATGATTGGTTTATTGTATTTTAGCGTTGTGTTTTACCTGCTTTTAACTATTTATACTGTTCCATCAGGGACTGGATTGTTTTTAGTATTATGTGTGAAATGTTTTAAATTTCATGTGCGATGCTCCGCTATTCCCTGGGAAACGTCTTTTCATTTAACACTGTACAACTGTTGCTTGCAAGATGACAATAAAGGTTGATTGATTGATTGATTGATTGATTGAGACCACACCTGGAGTATTGTGTGCAGTTTAGGTCGCAACATTTGAGGAAGGACATTCTTGCTATTGAGGGAGTGCAGTGTAGGTTCACAAGTTTAATTCCCGAGATAGCCGGATTGTCCTGCTGAGAGAATGGTGTGGCTGGGCTTGTATACTATGTAATTTAGAAGGATTTGAGGGGTTCTTATTGAAACTTATCAGATTATTAAGGGTTTGGACACGCTAGAGGCCGGAAACATGTTCCCGATGTTGGAGCAGTCCGGAACTAGGGACCACAGTTTAAGAATAAGGGGTAAGCCATTTAGAACGGAGATGATGAAACATTTTTTCACACAGTTGAGTCAGTGGAATTATCTGCCACAGAATGCGGTGGAGGTCGGTTCTAGGGATACCTTCAAGAGAGATATAGATAGATCTCTTAAAGATAGCAGAGTCAGGGGATACGGACAGAAGGCAGGAACGGGGTACTGATTGGGGATGATCAGCCATGATCACATTGAATGGCGGTGCTGACTCGAAGGGCCGAATGGCCTACTCCTGCACCTATTGCCTATTGCCTCGGAAGTCATCTATGGTGATGGATCCACACTTCTGGCCGGGCTGGAGTTTCAGAGTTCTGGATGCAGGCGGCAGCTTCGTCCCGTTCATTGCAAAATTGCGTTTTCAGCACGGGGCTTCGGCGGGAAGCTCGGCGGATGCAGCCCGGTGTTAGGAGACACAGGAAGACTCGTCTTCCCCTCGACCGTGCGGCGACCACTCCACCGGTGATCAGTCGCGTGAGTACCGCTGCCGGGAAATCTGCCGAAATCGCGATAAATCGGTGGAGCCCGGCGACCCGGCTCTCCAACGCGGACTTCCGC
Organism: Amblyraja radiata; assembly: GCF_010909765.2. Lineage (NCBI taxonomy): Eukaryota > Metazoa > Chordata > Chondrichthyes > Rajiformes > Rajidae > Amblyraja > Amblyraja radiata. The sequence continues at coordinate 28,534 of NW_022630664.1, read as the reverse complement.
CACGAGTCTATGAGCACCGAAACGGCGAGCACAAGCCGCCGTGCAGCTGAGATACAGGCCCGCAAATTCGGCCTTGGAAGTCGGCTCTGGGGATGGATGCAGCCGGACTGGCCGGGCCGGAGATCCACAACCCTGGCTGCAGGCGGCAGATCCCACCCGCCGGTTCCAACATTCTGTTTTCAGCACGGGGTTTCGGCGGGGAGCTCGGCGGTTGCTGCACCGTGTTTGGAAACACCAGAAGAGTCGGTGGCCCCCGATCGGGCCGAGAATCTTCAACTGGTGACATGACCTAGTGTATGTTCCGCTGCCGGGAACCTCCTGAAATCCCGGTCGGCTGTGAGGTGCCCGGCGACCGCGATCTCCACAGCGGACTGACGCGACCAGTTGATGCGTACCGGAACGTCCAGCCTACGCCGCCGCGGAGCCGAGATACAAGCCGAGACTCGGCCACCGACGTCTTCTATGGGGATGGATCCACTCGGTCAGTCCGGGCCAGAGTTCCTGAGTCCCGACTGCATGAGGCGGATTCTACCCGCCGATTGCAACATCGCGTTTTTGACACAGGGCGTCGGTGAAGAGCTCGGCGGGTTCAGCCCCTTGTTCGGAGAGTCGGCGGCGCGATGTTCGGTTCACGACACGTCAACTGGAGGCCGAGTGTTTCTGGGCTGTTGCATTTCCCTCCTATGATACCGCCAAGCTGGCACGGGAAATAATTAATAAGGCTTCCGCCATAGAAGAAATAGCCAATGAGACGGCAGACACCCTGAGTGGAGTAAAAGAGGCATCACAGATCTATCAGCTGAAGTATTCGCACCGACAGAACCGCATGCCCCCCCCCTCCCCAACCACCCGCCGCACCGGAAACAAAGTGCTATCAGCTGCAGACATGGCGCGTAAAGCAATGCACACAGCGCTGCAGACTTGACGTGAAAGGTTGAAACCGAGCGCTGTCAGAATGCGTGGGGTTTTAAACCAAAAGCGCTACCGGCTGCAGCGCTGTGGTTCTAAATATAGCGCTGTCGGCCACAGGACCATGCGGTATAAACACGGCCAAGCTGGCCATCCGCGAGTCACGGCGCCAGGCGGAAGAGGGCTTTGCCCGAGCCAGATGCTTGCCCCTTTACCGGCGTTGTGTGATTAGAATATTTGTAAAATAGTTGTTTGATGATTTTGTGTCATGGTGTTGGGTATGTCACCGCGGTTTTGTTTTTTTTGGTTTTTGTATCGTGTTGAAGTTAAATCAATTATTTTACTTCGGAGTCACGTGAGTGACTACGTGAAGAAGCCCGTCCAGGCGCATGCGCGTCATCTCGTCAGACGCATTGCGCTGCGACTGCGGTAGGAGGTGTGGAACCTCTAAGCGTTGAGCGAAGGAAAACCTGAACGTAAGTATTTTCTACTTTTACTTTCAGGCCGCTTTTCTTCGGAGACTGCGTGCAGAGACACAGGCAAGTCTTATGTATGGAGAAAGGTGGGAGGAAGAATAGTAAGCGCGCCGCAGTAAGTACTCAATAACACAAAGTGTCTGAGACTAGCGGGCGCCCAACTAAAAAGTCAATTGTAAAGAAATGACTATTTTACACGGGAGGGGAAAAGTCTCGTTGAAACTCCCATAGGGAGCAAGGCCATAAAGAAATAACAGGCCTGGAAGACTCTGAGGAGTCTGAACTATAGAATTTATAATCTGGAATTCCCCATGGGTAAAACAAACTCCAGAAGGAGTATACAAGACGCGGGCTTAAAGAGCAACCGCATGGAACACCCAGAAGAGGTTCTGGGAAACGTTGGCCCAGATTTGAGCCAGCGACCGAAATGCCTGATGATAACGATGAATATATGGGCTGACCTGACATGGAGGCAGCACCAGAAATGTCTGAAAGATAATACAGGCGTTGGTCTACAGGAGACCTAGAATATGGAACAGCACCCAAAAGTGGGCTGCCAATATACAGCTCAAATGAAGAGCTTGATGTATCCCAAAGAGGGACAAAAAAGCGTCGGCCTATAATAGAGCCATCGCTTGAAATACCTTATGATGAATATCCAGATGAAACCCATTATGAGGAGGAATATCCAGAATATTCTGATAATGAACCAGTTGAGGGCCAGAACCTAATGCAAAAAAAGAAAAATGACAGGGCTGGCCCGAAAGTTCTATAGCCCCAGACACAAGGGACAACCTCTTCCAGAGGAAATAGCAGAGAGTATAAATTACCTGCTTTCCCATCAATCAGAAGATACAACAATGGATGAAGTTATGAACAAATATGAAATTCCGCAGAACTGTGCTCTGCTAGGAGTGCCAGCTGTTAACAAAGAAGTGTGGAAGTATATGGGCATTGCAGTAAGAGCTCAAGAAATGAGATTACAGCGGGTATTAAGATTGATTGGGTCAAGTATTACGGCATCTACCAAAGATCTGGAAGAAGGAAATGTGACAATGGCACAACAGGATGTAATGGGAATGATGTGTAATGCACATTTTGAAATAAACTGTATCTGTAAAACTGTAATAAGACCTAACATACATCCTAAGTTTGCATGGCGCTGTAAACCATCTAATATACAATTGCCAAATTTACTCTTTGGAGAAGAGCTTGCCAAAAAACTAAATGTTCTCAACGAAGAATCAAAAACCATCGGGATGATGAAACCACCGATGTTTGGCAGCACAGCTAGAAGGCAATATCCATACCGAAGGGGAACTGGTGAAGGAACAAGTCGTTCGTACTCACATACAAGATATGGACATACAACCGCAGGACGTGGAGGTCATGGTATTTCCACAAGGGGCAAGGTACAAAAAGTGACACCAGTAAACTCTGATGTAGGTAGCTCTGGTTCTGAAAGAAACATATCAGATGTGTCCTACTTAAAAGTTGGGGGTAGGTTACAAATATATATTTTTTTAATGGAAACTAATAACATCTGATGCATATATACTGTGCAGTACTAAGGGGTTTAGAATTTAATTTTACCAGAATGAAAATCCCCCTACACAACAAACTCCAAAAAGAATATATTCCTTCTCTAAATAAGAGATGAGAAGAATTCAAATAGAAATAGAGATTTTGTGTAAAAAAGGGGTAATAGAGAAAACAATTTATCAAAACCATCAGTTTGTATCTAGTATTTTCTCTAGAACAAAAAAGGATGGGGGTACTAGAATCATTTTGGACCTCACGTCTTAACTCTTTTGTGCAGTATAAATATTTCAAAATGGAGACTTTTACTAATAGCAACAAAGAAACATAGAAAATAGGTGCAGGAGTAGGCCATTCGGCCCTTCGAGCCTGCACCGCCAGTCAATATGATCATGGCTGATCATCCAACTCAGTATCCTGTACCTGCCTTCTCTCCATACCCCCTGATCCCTTTGGCCACAAGGGCCACATCTAACTCCCTCTTAAATATAGCCAATGAACTGGCCTCAACTACCTTCTGCGGGAGAGAATTCCAGAGATTCACCACTCTCTGTGTGAAAAAAGTTCTCATCATCTCAGTCCTAAAAGATTTCCCCCTTATCCTTAAACTGTGACCCCTTGTTCTGGAATTAATTTTGCAATTAATTTCAACAGAATGCTATATGGCAAGCATAGATCTCCAAGATGCACATTATACTGTTGCGGTGCATGTGCAACATCGCAGATATTTGAAATTTGTCTGAATATCTCAAAAGTGGCAGTTTAAAGCATGACCAAATGGATTGACGTCCGCCCCCAGATTGTTTACAAAACTGTTGAAGTCAATTTTAGCATTGTTAAGAACACAAGGCCATTTCATAATGGCTTATTTGGATGAAATTTTAATTGTGGGAGATACTGAAGCCATGGCAACAGCTTCAGTTTTAAAACGTAAATCTCACATTTCAAAGAATGGGATGTGTCATTCATTCAGAGATATCCAGACTAATACCTAACAAAATAATTGATTACTTGGGGTTCACTATTAATTCACACCATATGACAGTGAGCTTACCCAAGGAAAAGAAGCTGCAATTGATTGAGGGTTGTAAGGAACTAATTGCAGGCAAACAACCATAAATCAGGCAAGTGACTAGTCTGCTGGGTGAGTTAATTGCTTCGTTTCCAGCTGGGGCCACTACACTATCAGCAATTGCAGAGAGCTAAAATTGCAGAATTAAAAAGACATGCTGGACATTTTGATAGACCTATGCAATTACCGAGCACAGCAATTGAGGATATAAAATGGTGGATTAAAAATGTGGTTTGTTCCTACAGAAAATAATGATTGAATCACGAGGTACCATTTTACAAACAGATGCAAGTGCACTGGGATGGGGAGCTGCGGATGCCATCTCAAGCTGTGGAGATAGATGGAATGCAGAGGAAGAACCTTTGCTCGAGACACATGGCATAAATATTTTTTAATTATTAAGTGTATTGCATGGGTTGAAAGCCCTTTGCCGAAAGGTACAAAAATTGCATGTACAGGTTCAGATTGACAACACTACGGCAGTGGCACATGTCAATCACATGGGTGGAATCAAGTCAGAAGCATGTGACAGATTGGCAAACATGATTTGGCACTGGTTCATTGAGAAATATATTTGGCTTTCTGCAATTTACCTACCAGGTAAATTCAACATAATTGCAGATACTAGGTCAAGAAATTTCAATGACAACACAGAATGGATGTTAAATCGTAATATTTTCCACAAAATTGTGAAAATATTTGGGAAACACCCAAATGATGAGTAGATGAGTTTACGTTAAATTGGGGTGGAATGTTTGAATGCATTTCCTCCCTTTTGTCTCATCAATAGGTGTCTACAGAAGATCAAACAAGATTATGCTTCAGGATTGTTGGTGGTTCCAGATTGGCCCACACAAACATGGTATCCATTAGGGTTAAAAATGGTGACTGAACCCAATATGGATGTCTTTAGACAAGAAAACCTACTTGTGCACCCTGCAACTGGTGAATTTCATCCTTTACATGATCGTGTTGATTTATTGATTTGCAGATTCTAAAAAGTACCTAGAAGCAGTACATTTTCTTACATTAAGAAATGGGAACAGTTTCTTCAACACAACATTTTCTTACCACACTGCAGACGCTTCAGATGTTGTAGAAATTTGTCAAAATTACATTTTGATGATAATTTAAGCTATAGTGTGATCAACACAGCAAGGAATGCTTTGTCGGCATACTTATCGAGACCATCGGAACATCAAGTTCTAGGATCACATCCCTTGACTTGTAGATATATGAAGGGCATCTTTAATGCTACTTAGGGATTGGGATGCCATCTCAAATTTGTCATTAGATAAATTACGATATAAGTAGTCATGTTAATGGCTTTAGTATCAGCTCAAAGAGTACAAACATTACACGTTAAGGATAGACAGAATGGGAATGAAAACAGAGGAAATTACATTCTATGTCTATGACCAACTAAAACAGAGTAGACCTGGAGTCTCGGGGTGTACATTGATTTTCAATTTATCCTGCAGATCAAAGACTTTGTGTAGTTACATATTTAAAATACTACATTGAGACTATCAAACATCTTACACGTGTAGAAACTGGATTATTCATCAGCCATAAAGCCACACAAAAAAGTGACAACACAAACAATTTCAAGATGGCTGAAGAAGGTGCTATTGGATGCTGGAATTGATACTGACAAATTTAAACCTCATTCCACCAGGGCGGCAGCAACATTGGCGGCCAAGGATGGGAAAATGATAGGATGTTGCACAAGTATTATCACAAATAAATTGCAGACCCTGGTGTATTTGGTGGTACTATTTTGAATTCAGTATTAAATGTCTCGAGAGATTAAAATGGGACATAATGTTTTACCATAAAAGAAACCATTAATTAATTAGGATGATGGTTTGCATGTTATTGACTGTTTTTCACTCATAGAGTCAAGCAAAATGCAGTGATACGCCGGAACCCAATCTACGGCCTGAAATCACAGAAGCTTGAAAATCTTCACGTAGTCACTCACGTGACTCCGAAGTAAAATAGTAAGATTGATTGATTGATTGATTGATTATACCTTTAATAATCCTTTACAGGAAATTACAGTGCCACGACAGCTTCAAGACAGACATAACACCACACATTTCCTCAAATGGCTACCATACTTAACAAGTTAAAATACAAGTTAAAATACAAGTTAAAATACAATTAATTAAAAAAAAAGTGCAGTTATTTATGCGCATTATATAACCTTATAGCAGCTGGTAAACAGGACTTCCTATGACTCTCAGTTTTGCACATTGGTGCAATCAGCCTCTGACTGAAGATGCTGCTCTTGATCACCTTCAGGGCATGGAGTGGGTGAGTGGGGTTGGTCATTATTGAACCCAGTTTGTTCAGACTTCTGGCCTCTGCCACCTGCTGGACCGTTCGTTGCTCAGCCCCGACCACTGAGCCGGCCTTCCTGATTAGCTTGTCCAGTCTGTTTTTGTCCGCTATCCGGGCGCCATCTCCCCAACAGGCCACAGCAAAAAACAGAGCACTGGCCACCACTGAATGGTAGACACTGCACAGTAGGGGTTGGCAGATGTTAAATGACCTCAGCCTCCATAAAAAATACAGTCGGCTTTGTCCCTTCCTGTACACCGCCTCCATATGACACTTCCAGTTCAGCTCACTGTCAAGCTGCACCCCAAGGTACCTGTGGTTAGCGACCACCTCCACCTCAGTGCCCTTAATGGTGATTGGTGTTGCTTGAGTCCTCCTCCTCCCCCTCCTGAGGTCCACAACAACTCCTTGTTTTTTTTGGTGTTAAGATGGAGGTTATTGTGTGCACTCCACTCCACAAAGTTACTTATTATGTCTCTATACTCCTCCTCATTGCCCCCTTTAATGAGGCCGACAACAGCTGTGTCATCCGAAAACTTCTGCAAAAAGCAGCTGTTGGTGTTATATTGGAGATCCGCTGTGTAGATGGTAAACAGGAACGGAGCCAGCACAGTTCCTTGTGGAGCCCCTGTGCTGCTCAAGATGGTGCCCGAGACACTGTTCTGTAGGCGCACGTACTGTGGTCTGAGGGAAAGGTAATCCAAACACCACAGTACCAGTGATGGTGCCACTTTCATCTTCTCCATCTTCTCCCCTAGCAGTCGGGGCTGAATTGTGTTGAAGGCGCTTGAGAAGTAAAAAAATGTAATCCTTACAGATGCATCAGTAGTGTCCAAATGTGTGTACACCCTCTGCAGCATGTAAATGAGGGCATCATCGACACTGATGTTAGGCTGATATGCAAACTGTAAAGGATCCATTTGATTTGACACACTAGTCCTGATGTAGGAAAGGACAAGTCTCTCAAATGTCTTCATTATATGTGAAGTGAGCGCTACTGGTCTGTAGTCATTGTGGAGAGTGGGATGGGTCTTCTTTGGGACAGGTACCAGGCAAGATGTTTTCGACAGCCTTGGAACCTTCTGTAGACGCAAGCTCAGGTTGAACAGGTGTGTTAGAATACCACACAGCTCTGAAGAGCAAGTCTTCAGTAGCCTTGGGCTGGTGTCATCAGGCCCCACTGCTTTCCCTGGCTTCAGTCTGTCCAGCATCACCTTGACCTGAGCAGTATGAAGAGTCATGGGTGGGGCTGCCGGTGGAGTGGGAGGTGGAAAGAGGGGACTCCGCACAGGTGACATCTCAGGAGTGATGGAGAGAGGGATGGGAGGTGGAGAGGAAGCAGCAATGGTCAGCAGACCAGGTGGGGGAGGCTGGGGTGGTGTGGGGCTGTTGGGGAGATGGCGCCCGCATAGCGGACAAAAACAGACTGGACAAGCTAATCAGGAAGGCCGGCTCATTGGTCGGGGCTGATTAAACGAGAACTTACCAGTTTGAAGTTTGATCTTGATTTTGTGAGGAGTTACGTCGAGGGACTACGTGCCCTCCGCTCCCACCGTAATAAGATCAAAGGTATGTTAAGTTTGTATCACGAAGCTTCAGAGTATATGATCTGTGATTTCACACCGCTGCTTTGAAGTTTGACGCGCGTGCGCCTGGATGGCCTTCTTCACGTAGTTCCTCGACGTAACTCCTCATAAAATAATGATCAAACCTCAAACTGGTAAATTCTCGTTTAATCTCACTATTATCTCTATATTCTATAATATAATAATGTAGTCTCTATTTTACTGAACGACCAACATTTCTGGCAGTTATGGCTAAGAAAGAACAGCAGATGCTGGAAAATTCGGAGGTAGCAAGTTATGGAATTGCTTAATAACTGCCTGCAAAGAAAGACAAAAATGCTGGAGAAATTCAGCAAGTGAGGCAGCGTCTATGAAGAGAAGGCGACGTTTCTTCAGATTCTCGACCCGAAACTTCACCAATTCCTTCTCTCCGTAGATGCTGCCTCACCCGCTGAGTTTCTCCACCATTTTTTGTCTACCTTTGCAGGCAGTTATTACGCAATTCCTTAACTTGAAGTAGCAAACGTGATCTGGCTAAATTTGTTTATTTAAATCACTGAAACTAATCCAGCTAGAAAACGTTTTCTACCCCATTCTTGTCATCATTGGTGCTCCTGGTAATCCCTTTATAATTCTCTGCCGATATTTCACCGTCTAGATTTTACTGTTAAAAATAGATGGGCTATTACTTATTGCTTGAGTATCTGATCGAATTATTGACAGCGAAAATCTAAAATACACAATCGCTTCTATGGACGGTAGGTCCAGTACCATATTCTCCCAGTTTCTCATTCACTCCTTGCGTACGAGGGGCAATTTTTACGGAGGCGTTTTTACCTATAAACCCACGCGTTTTTCGGATGATGGAAGAATCAGTACCACCTGGAGGAAACGGACGCGGCCACATGTAGAACGTGTAAGATTCACACAGACAGGGTTGGTCTCCGCTGGCGTTCCATGCTCCATGTTCTACAAAAATATCAGTCCAGAAATGTTTAAGTTTTATACAGTTTGCAAACGTATGTGTTAAATTAGCCTCTAGATGTAGACATTTATCACAAATAGGAGAGATGTGTGGGAAGATTATATTTAGTTTTATTTTAGAGTAGTGTAGTCTATGTAAGACCTTGAATTGTATTAAAGTATGTCTGGCATTTAATGAACATTGATGTATTTGTTGTAAACTTTCGTCCCACCTATCTTTCGTGATAGGGATTACAGAGATAGGTTGAATAAGTTAGGTCTTTATTCTCTGGAGCGCAGAAGGTTAAGGGGGGACTTGATAGAGGTCTTTAAAATGATGAGCGGGATAGACAGAGTTGATGTGATCAAGCTTTTCCCTTTGAGAATAGGGAAGATTCAAACAAGAGGACATGACTTCAGAATTAAGGGACAGAAGTTTAGGGGTAACATTAGGGGGAACTTCTTTACTCAGAGAGTGGTAGCGGTGTGGAATGAGCTTCCAGTGGAAGTGGTGGCGGCAGGTTCGTTGGTATCATTTAAGAATAAATTGGATAGGCATATGGATGAGAAGGGAATGGAGGGTTTTGGTACGAGTGCAGGCAGGTGGGACTAAGGGAAAAAATTGCTCGGCTCGGACTTGTAGGGCCGAGATGGCCTGTTTCCGTGCTGTAATTGTTATATGGTTATATGGTTATATAGGGTGACCTATTTCATTTTCCCATTTGTATCTATATGGTTCGGTCGGTGGTACCTCGTTGTTTGGTAGGGTGTTATAAATATAAGCTATTAGTTTTTCAGTATTAGGATGCTTGTTCAAACATTCATCAAGAATTTCTGATTCCCAATTCCTGTAGACTTGTGTATTAGATTTAACATAATCTCTAATTTGTAGATATCTGAAGAAATTATTTGAGAGCAGTCCATAATTCTGTTGTAACTTGAAATGAAAGAAAAGTGCCTTTCCCATAAAGATGTCCTATATTTTTGATTCCATAATTTTTCCATTGTGTGAAACCTTTGTCCATAAAGGATGATTTGAATAAAGGATTATTTACAATGGGAAGGCAGAGTGGTATATTATTCAATTTTAAATCTTTTTTTTTATTTGTTTCCAAATTCGGATTCCACTATGTATTATGGGGTTTTCTTTATAGGTTTTTTAATGCAGTTTTGTGGGGGCAAATATGATCGGTCCAATTTCAAAAGGTAGACCGTCTTCCTTTTCCATCATTAACCAATCTGGTTGTTGATCCATTTCTTCCAGCCAGAAATTCATGTTTTTAATATGGTCTGCCCAAAAATAAAATAAGAAATTTGGCAAAGCCAGACCTCCATTTATCTTTGACTTACATAAATGTTTTTTACTTATTCTATGATTCTTATAATCCCAGACAAAACTTGTAACAATGGAGTCGACTTTTTTGAAAAAAGTTTTTGGGATATATATCGGAATTAATTGAAGTAGGTACAGCAGTTGCGGTAAAAAAAATCATTTTTATAGCATTAATTCTCCCAAGAATAGAAATGGGGAGTGTTCCCCAGTATTGAATATTCTTATGTAGTTTATTCAGTAAGGGTGGGAAATTTAGTTTAAATAAAGAGGTATATGTCTTAGTTACATAGATTCCTAAGTATTTAAATTTATCTTTAACTATTTTAAAAGGGGATTGTTGTATTGCATGTAAATTGAATTTTGTTATTGGCATGATTTCGCTTTTATTCCAATTAATTCTGTATCCCGAAAACTGACCAAATTGAGTTATTAGATTTAAGAGATTTGGAATACTAGTTTATAACTTTGTAATATATATTAGTATATCATCTGCATATAAGGAGATTGTATTCCTTGTGTCTCTAGTATTGTATCCAAATATTCCTGGATGGTTTCTAACGATTTCTGCTAGGGGTTCGATTGCAAGAACAAATAATAGTGGGGATAGTGAACATCCTTGTCTACAGCCTCTAGAGAGATTACATTTAGTTGATAACATTTTGTTTGTTAATATTCTAGCTGTTGGATTAGAATATAACAATTTAACCCATGTACAGTACTTCTCTCCTAGTTGAAATGTTTCCATCACCGAAAATAAATATGGCCATTCCACCTGGTCAAATGCTTTTTCAGCATCTAACGAGATAATTGCTAGATCTGCATTAGGGATTCTATTGGAGTATATAATATTAAATAATCTTCTCAGATTATAAAATGAATACCGTTTGGGGATAAACCCTGTTTGGTCGGGATGTATTAATTTGCTGATCACTAAGCTCAATCTATTAGATAGAATTTACGTTAATATTTTCTGATCAGTATTTAAGAGGGCTATAGCTCTCTATGAACCTGGGTCTTCAAGATCCTTGTCCGTTTTTGGTATGAGTATGATTGTAGATTCATTTAGAGTTTCTGGGAGTTTCTGTTGAGTATAAGCGTATTTGTACATTGTCTGTAGACGTGGAGAAAGCAAATCATAATTTCTTTTATAAAATTCAAAATTTGGACCATCGGGACCTGCAGATTTTCCGTTTTTTAAGGATTTGATTGACTCTTCGAAGTCTTTTATCGTAATTTCAGCCCCTAGCAATTCTCTCTCTTTCTGATCTAGACCCGCAAGCTTAAAATTCTGTAAAAATGTTTCCATTCCCGTTGATGGTTCTGTTATTTTAGATGAATACAATTTTTGGTAGTATTGTAGAAATCTATCATTAATATATTTAGGCAGTGTCAATGTTTCTCCCTTGCCTGTTCTAATTTTGTATATTGTTTTTTCCCCCATCCAATTTGCGAAGTTGACGCGCTAATGGTTTTTGTGGTTTATCACCAAATTCAAAATTTAATTGTTTTGTATGTTGATAAAGTTTTATAACTTGGTCTGAATATATCTTGTTTAATTTATATTGCAATACTGCAATTTTATTTTGTTTTATCGTGGATGGTGCTGCTGCATTTTCTGTGTCTAATTGCTTTATTTCCATTTCCAGTTTCTGTTGTTTGGCCCTATTCTCTTTATTAAAAAATGATTGGGAAGAAATTAATGCTCCTCGTACAAATGCTTTAAATGTTTCCCAAAGAAGGGAAGCAGAGATTTCAGGGCTATCGTTAGCCTCAAAAAACATTTAAATCTGTTTTACTAGGTATTCATTACATAACTTATCTTTTAAGATTTGGGGATTAAATCTCCATTGTGACTGTGTCTCTACCATTCCGTTTAGTTTGATCATAAATGTTAATGGAGCGTGGTCTGAGATTATGATGTTATGATATTGCGAGTTATAGGTAAATGGGTTAAGTTTAGAATCTACTAAAAAATAGTCTATCCTTGAGTAAGTTTTATGTACTGGTGAGTAAAATGAGTATTCTCGGCCCGATGGATTTTCAGTTCTCCAAACGTCCTTAATATTAGTAGTATTAATATATGAATTTAAAAATTCACTTGATCGAGTTTTAGTTTTCTTTGAGTTGATGATCTATCCAAACAAGCATCCAATGTACAATTTAAACATCCACCGATTATTACGTTTTGTTGTGTACATTCCGGGATATTGTTAAGAATTCTCTTGAAAAACAGAGGGGTATCAAAATTTGGTCCATACACATTGAGGAGAGTCACCTTTTTAAGTATAACTCCCCTACTATTACAATATATCTGCCTTCAATGTCTTCTATCGTTGACATATGTTTAAAGGGTATACCTTCACGAATTAATATTGCAACACCTCTAGATTTATGTGAGAATGAAAAGTGGTACGTTTTAGCAATCCATTTTGCTTTCAATCTGTGTCGTGCTTCCTTTTTAAGATGTGTCTCATGGAGAAATATTATATCTGTTTTCAATGATTTTAAATGAGCTAACACTTTGCCTCTCTTGATAGGTTCATTAATTCCCTTAACATTCCAACTACAGAATTTAATTCCCTCACCCCCAATTTTTATATTCATGTCTTGCATCTTGTGATTAAGTGGTAGAGCAGATGATTCAGCACACTCATCCCTACCTTATACTTGAACATCAGGTAGATGAATTTTAGGTCCCGTCTGTTTTCCATCCGAACATATCTCCTTAAATAAAATATGCAATTCCATTCCAAATACAAAATATAATATGATATAAGATTTAAAAAAAGTAACAGCAAATTGGGTTAGTAAAGTGTGGAAAGTAAAAAAGAGAAGCAACTACAACTACAATTAGTGCAGTTAGTGATAGCCACCCTAATGTGGCTAAGCATCTATGGAATTCCGTAGCTTTTGGTTAATAAAAATACTAGCTCCGTACTTTCCTTGAAAGGAAAGTTTCCAATTCGATGCAAACAATTTGTGGGGGGGAAAGAAATAATGATTATATTCCATTAATGGTATAATTAGTAGTCTCAAATTGAAATGTTAGTTTTATATAATATAAACATTTATCAAAGAATAATCAAAAACAAAAACATCAGAGAGAGAGGCACCATACATTTTTCATTATAACATACCTGAATCACACTTTACTTATATTTCATACTTTTAGTTAATTCTTAAATAATCTAAATAATCTTATTATCAATAGTTAATGTTAGTTAGTATTCTTGATTATTAATAGTTGTTAGAGGTTAGTACTAGAATGTAAGTATTATATATCCGTTGCAGGATATTTACCCAATTCTTATTGCGAATTTTAGGCAACTCTTAAATACAAAACTGCCTTTGCTTTTCATCTTTTAATTTCTGCAATGCAACCTTTCGCGCCTCACTCTCTAATTTGAAATATTTGTGGTCCTTAGGAGTGGCATAATGCTGATGAGCATTAGATTTATTCAATGTTGATATTACAGTATCACAAAGCAAGCAAATCATCTTAACTTGAGCAGAAACAAGTCAAGTCAAATCAAGTGAGTTTATTGTCATGTGTCCCTGATAGGACAATGAAATTCTTGCTTTGATAATATTGCAGTTCGCAATACTCATTAAAAAAAAAAATTTTCCCTCAGCGTTCTTTTGGGTTTTTTTTTTTACATGATGGGCTGTTAATCAGACAGAATTTTTAAAAATACAGCCGTACAAATACGCTGTTTAACTATTCCCAAATTCAACTTCAAACGTAAAGGCACGTGTACCACTATCAAAAGTTGATAATACTGAAGACTGGACGGCCAGCGGACTCTCCCAGACATTTCCCCTCTGGTCAACCAGCCTCAGGCGGTGGTGGCGCCAGTTAGGCAGTGAGGTTAACGTACATTCTAGAGTCGCATTAGAACTAAATCATGAGCATAACAGCTGTTAAAATAGCCCTCATGACTTACTAATGTTTTAATTGTGGCCGTCAGTCGGGGAGGATTATTTAGTTGAAACTTCTTTTACTCTTTGGTATTTTAAATACGTTCATTATAAGATTAAAATAAAATTAATAAAAGACATACAAAAACATATTAATAAAAATAAATGGATTTGTTCTACAAAATTTGGATTCATTCAAAAAGCCGCACTTAATGGCCGCAGGTTCCCCACCATTGGTCTAAATGCTTCTGAAATGTCGTCAGGGTAATGTTATAACCCAAAAAAACCCTACCCCCAATACAATTCCCTGCTGCCTATTCCTTTTCACGTGCGCATTAATTCCCATTTATCCGTCCATCACCCACTTTCCCAGGGATTATAACAGTCACCGATTGACCATTGAACCAGCGTGTATTGGGGACGTGGAAGGAATCCGACGCGGTCACAGGGAGAAGGCGTGAACCACACGGGCAGCACCCGAGGTCAGGATCGAACCCGCTCACCAGAACTAGGAGACAGCAGCACTACTTGTGTCACTGCGCTGCCCTATTATTACACGCGTCACAGGGATCAAATCTACACAAGATCAGGAAATCGAAACTTAAAAGCCTCACCAGAACTCCAGAAATCTTCTGTTTCTGTTGCTGCTCCATTCGCTGGATCCCTGATTTCTTTTTTGTGAGAGACTGGATGGAAGATTTCACCTGATCCTGGGATTGTGATTGAAAATCAGAGAATAAAAGTGTTAGATTATAAAAATGGAATTAAACAATGATGCGATCAAAATCAGTTTGCTTTTACCTTGTAGGTTTCAACAGCTTCTTTAACCGGCATGAAGCGGTGATCTCTGTGTTCCCGCCCAGCTGCACAAATCACACAGATCAGCTTCTTGTCAGTTTCACAAAACAGCTTCAGTTCTTCCTGATGTTCCTCGCACTGAAGTTTACTTTCCATCTGTGTCCGATTCAGGCTCAGTGTTCGAGCTTTCTCAGACAGTCTCGCCAAGGCCCGATTCACCCTGAGGGTGCGGTCTGTAAACTGCTCTCTACATTCCGGGCAGGAGTTTCTCCCCTCCCTGTCCCAACTCTGAGTGATACAGGAGCGGCAGAAGTTGTGCCCGCACTCCAGTATAACCGGATCGGTGAAGAAATCCAGGCAGATGGGACAAACTATCTCCTCGGTTAAACTCTCGACCGGGTCTTTCGCAGCCATTTTAACCTCCACTTCCTGGTTCAAAACGCATTCCCATTCGCTGAAACTGCTGACGCCCTGCAGCAATTAATTGGAGCGCCGGAGGCTGAAGTGCATGGGATCAAGAGGTGAATGGATAGGGTGAATGCACAGTCTTTTACCCGGAGTAGTGGAGTCGGGAACTAGAGGACACAGGTTTGTGGTGAGAGGTGCACGATTTAATCGGAACCTGAGGAACAATATTTTCACACAGAAGGTCGTGGGGAAATGGAACAAGCTGCCAGAGGAGGTCAGTGAGACAGGACAACAACATGTGGGCGGGGTTTCGGACCCGGGGGAGACCGGAGCTGTGGAACAATCAATGAAAGGGGCGGGGCACGACTGGGGGGGGGGGGGGGGGCGGAGCTCAGCCCCGTCAATCACAGCCCTGACCAGAAAGCCGATGTCATTTGTAATCAGCTTCGGGTAAATTTCAAGTGTTCAAGTGAGTTTATTGTCATGTGTCCCTGTATAGGACAATGAAATTCTGGCTTTGCTTAAGCACACAGAAAAATAGTAAGGCATTTACTACAGTACAGATAAATTTGTTCATACACCATGATATAAATATATACACACATGGATTTCATTCCCTTAAACTAAAGTTTTTCCAGTTAAATGGGTGATAGGAACGTGAGTCTGACCATAAAATGCCAACAAAAAACAGAAAGCGTTGTCGGCATTCAGCAGGTCGGGCAGTGTACAGTATCTGGAAAGGGAAGGGTTCATATTTCTGAGGTAATATGGAGAACCATATTGAACCGCTGCCTCACGGGGCCAGAGACCCGGGTTTGATCCTGACCATGTTCACTGTTCGGAACGTGCACATTCTCCCGGTGACCGCGTGGGTTTCCTCCGGGTGCTCCGGTTATCTCCCACATTCAAAGGACATGCGGGTTTGTAGGGTAATTGGCCCTCTGATAATTGCCCCAATATGTTGGGAGTGAACGGGAAGGTGGGATAACAGAGACCAAGTGATCGATGGTCGATGTGGACTCGGTGGGCCGAAGGGCCTACTTCCATGCTGTATCTCTAAAGTAAAGTAAGCTCCACTCTGGTCAGAAAATCAACCTTGCACTGCCGCTCAACAGGGAAAACAAGTCGTCATCAATACTGCACAGGAACAGGCCCTTCAACACACACTGTCTAGCTTATGGAAGGGCCATTCAGAAGCCTGTTAACAGAGGGGAGGAGGCTGTTCCTGAGACTGGTAGTACGCGCTTTCAAGATTCTGTACCTTCTGCCCGACAAGAACAGTGAGAAGAAGGAATGACCGGGGTGGGACAAGTATTTGATTATGTTGGCTGCTTTTCCATGATGAGGGATGATCTTAGAAGAGATGTAAAACAATCATGAGAGGAACAGATCGGGTAGCCGCACAGAGCCTCTTGCCCAGAGGAGGGGCATCAAGTACCAGAGGACATAGGTTTAAGGTGAGGTTGGAAAGGTTTAATAGGAACCTGAAGGGTAACTTTGTTCACACAAGGGGTGGTGGGTGTATGGAATGAGCTGCTGGAGGAGGTAGAGACAGTGGGATGTGAGAGAGCTGGGAGACAGCAAGGACTACCTGAAATTGGAGAAGTCAATGTTCATACCGCTGGGGTGCAAACTACGCAAGTGAAATATGACGTGCTGCTCCTCCAATTTGCGGTGGGACTCACTCTGGCCATGGAGGAGGCGAGGTCTGTATTTTACCGGTTTGCATGCAAAAGCAAATAATTCCACTGTCACAAGGTACACGTGACAATAGAGTATAATTGAATCATTGAATTCAAGTTTACACATGAGATTATTAAATAAATATCGAGCGTATAAGAAGGAACTGCAGATAGACACAAAAAGCTGGAGTAACTCAGCGGGACAAGCGTCATCTCTGGATAGATGGAATGGGTGACGTTTCGGGACTAGACCCCTTCTTCATTGCAGTGTATGGTATTGAAGTGATGTTATTGTGCAGAGTCTGAGACCAAGCGTAGGCTTGGCGATAGTTTCGCCTCTGGCTGTGTCCTCCTCCTTTTTCCTTTATTCTCCCCGCCCCCCCCCCACCAGTCTGAAGAATTGTTTCGGCCTGAAATGTTGCCCATTTCCTTCGCTGCATAGATGCTGCTGCATCCGCTGAGTTTCTCCAGCATTTTTGTGTACAGACAAATTACAACGTTTGCACGCGTTTTAACGTTTTTTCACGAGTACTCTCTGGAACGATAGGTGATGAATGTACAGAAGTCGAAGTCACCGCATGAATAAATAACACTATTAAAGGTACAGATACTGACCATGTGTGAATGAATAGCTTGCACGGTTGTCTGTTCGTTTTGTCTGTCTCTGGTTCTATAACTCAGCGGGACAGGTCAGGCATGGAAATAGCCAATGGAGAGGTTGAGAAGGAGTTTCTTCCCAGAGGCCATTCGGACTGTAAACTTTACTGAACGTTTTTTCCTTCTAATATTTAATATGTAAAAGAATATGTGTGTGTTTGTGATTGTGTTTATAGTTTGTTTGGTTGTTTGTTTGTTTGTCTTTTTGCACAAAGTCCGCGAGCATTGCCACTTTTCATTTCACTGCACATCTCGTATGTGTATGTGTCGAATAAACTTGACTTGACTTGACTTGACAAAGATGCTGCTCCTGCTCCTGCTCCTGCATCTCAGGGCAGTCCCAGCTAAAGATCTTATAAGATCTTTGGTCCCAGCAAAGATGCTGATGCTGCTCCTGCTCCAGTATCTCAGGGAAGTCTCAGCAAAGATGCTGCTGCTGCTGCTCCTACAGTATCTCAGGGAAGTCCCAAAGATGCTGCGCCTGCTTCTCCAGTATAGCAGGGCAGTCCCAAAGATGCTGCTCCTGCTCCAGTATCTCAGGGCAGTCCCAGCCAAAGATGCTGCTCCAGTATTTCATGGCAGTCTCAGCAAAGATGCTGCTCCTCCTCCAGTATCTCAGGGCTGTCCCAGCTAAAGGTGCTGCTGCTCCTCCTCCAGTACCTCAGGGCTGTCCCAGCTAAAGATGCTGCTCCTGCTCCTCCTCCAGTATCTCAGGACAGTCCCAAAGGACCAGGGACCAACTTTACTGAACGTTTTTCCTTCCAATATTTAATATGTAAAATAATATGTGTGTGTTTATGATTGTGTTTATAGTTTGTTTGGTTGTTTGTTTGTTTGTCTTTTTGCACAAAGTCCGCGAGCATTGTCACTTTTCATTTCACTGCACATCTCGTATGTGTATGTGACGGATAAACTTGACTTGACATCCCTGGAGAGAAGGGATGGCGCGGGCCAATCACACGATCAGCGGGGGGGGGGGGCGCTATTGTGGTCTGGGCCGACCAATCATACATCTGGGGGCGGGCAATCGTAATCCCGGCCGACCAATCACGCGTCAGTGGGCGGGACATCGTGATCTGGACCGGCCAATCACACGTTAGTGGGCGGGTCATAGTGATCTGGGCCGGCCAATCACGCGTCAGTGGGCGGGCCGGTGATGTCAGAGAGAACAAAGGATTTTGTGAATGGAGCTTTAACTGGAGCGCGCTCATGAGTGACGGCAGGTTAACGAGGCAGTGTTTACGAGGCCTGTCCCACCAGTATGCGACTGACTCCATGCGGCAGCAAAGATCCCATAGCGGAGCTATAGGATCTTTGGTGAATGTTATTTGTTTCAGAAGGAACTGCAGATGCTGGAAAATCGAAGGTGCACAAAAATGCTGGAGAAACTCAGCGGGTGCAGCAGCATCTATGCAGCGAAGGAAATGGGCAACGTTTCAGGCCGAAACCCTTCTTCAGACTGGTGGGGGGCGGGGAGAATAGCGGGAAAAGGAGGAGGAGACAGCCAGAGGGCTGAAGGAGAGGTAGGAAGGGGAGGAGACAGCAAGGGCTAACAAAATTGGGAGAATTCAATGTGCATGCCCCCATCAAGCAATGTTACACATTTTTGAGATTTTAAAAATCAAGTCTGCAATTTATCCCATCAGATAAAGCATAAAAATAAGTTTAATTTGTCACCTAATTCACTTTCATATCTACAGTATTAAAAAAAGTCATAGAAACAATGAAATAGAAACATGGAAAATAGGTGCAGGAGTAGGCCATTCGGCCCTTCGAGCCTGCACCGCCATTCGATATGATCATGGCTGATCATCCAACTCAGTATCCCATCCCTGCCTTCTCTCCATACCCCCTGATCCCTTTAGCCACAAGGGCCATATCTTAAATATAGCCAATGAACTGGCCTCAACTACCTTCTGTGGCAGAGAATTCCACAGATTCAATGTGTAAAAAATAATTTTCTCATCTCGGTCCTAAAAGACTTCCCTCTTATCCTTAAACTGTGACCCCTTGTTCTGGACTTCCCCAACATCGGGAATAATCTTCCTGTATCTCGCCTGTCCAACCCCTTAAGAATTTTGTAAGTTTCTATAAGAATATGTGGCCATTTTCATACTCGGAAATTAGCATCTTGTTCCCTATTGCTTTTCCATTGACTTAACACAAAAGCTGTGATCGAGGACAGTCAAATGGCCATAACTTTCTTAAAAATTAAGAGAACTAAAATAATTTTTCAGTTATTATGCATTGAAGCATTCTGAAACAAATATGAAACAATCTTACTTAGATGACTTGAAATTAAAGCATATAATTAGTTAGTTACCTAAGTGTAGCTAATTACAAAATTCAATTACCAGATCTAAACATCTATCAATTTCTTAAGAATAGATTAACTTTTTTAGTTACGGAGGGAGCGGTCTTTGCGGAAGGCAGACATGTGGGAGATGGAAGATGTGGCCAGTGGTGGGGTCACGTTGGAGGTGGTGAAACTGACGGAGTTGTAGACTGTCACGCTGGTGAGTGCCCTGCCAGCCCTCTGCTGTTTTTCACAGTCCTCCGAGCGCTGCGGTCCTCGCTCTGGTCCACGACGCCGGCAGCCTAGCTTGGGCCCGGTGCCCGATTGGGAGGCTTGTGCTCCATGACCGGTAGATGCTGCCTCTACCCCCTCCCCCTCTACCCCCTCCCCGAGGCAGAGAAAGCGAGATAGAGGTGGGGGGGGGGGGAAGAGGGGGGGGGGTGGAGAAGTGGGGAGAGAGGGGGTGAAGAGGGTGTCGATGCCTTGTGCCTATCAAACCCTCAACCACCCCCCCCCCCCCACCCCAGTTAGGCAATTAAGGGACTATTTGGGGAATCTGGTAGGACCAAGGCAATGGGTGATTTTGTATTTCCAAGGCTGTAATTGGCCACCTAAACCTGGTTTTAACTGGTATCTTTAATATCTAGACACAAGGCAGCAGATAATTGTTCATTTATAGGTCATAGGTCAGCAGATAGGGTTATTTTATATCCCCCCCCCCCCATGGTGTGATAGATCATTTAAACTTGGTTTTAGCCTAAGGGGTTTGGCCCCGAAACGCTGCCTATTTCCTTCGCTCCATAGATGCTGCTGCACTCGCTGCGTTTCTCCAGCATTTTTGTGTACCTTCGATTTTCCAGCTTCTGCAGTTCCATCTTAAAAACTTCTCAACCACTTACAACAATAGTAGGTTTGTAGATTAATACAACATACACTTAATACCCTGATGTTGAATTTGGATAATTCGCATCACCAGTAACATTCACAAGAACTGAATAGAAAGATTGTATTTGAATTCTGTGCTTGGTGCTTCTAATACTACAATTGAAATAAACCCAAATCGCTTTGCACTGTATAGCATGTTTTTAAACCCATTTTGTGTGTTCCTGTCTACAAATTGACTCCTGCATTTCAGTTGCCATTCGTGGCTGCTCTTCAAAGAGACTTATGCCCCTGTCCCACTTAGGAAACCTGAACGGAAACCTCTGGAGACTTCGCGCCCCATCCAAGGTTTCCGTGCGGTTCCCTGAGGTTTTTGTCAGTCTCCCTACCGGCAACCTCCGGCAACCACCTGCAACCTCCGGGAACCGCACGGAAACCTTGGGTGGGGCGCAAATTCTCCAGAGGTTTCCGTTCAGGTTTCCTAAGTGGGACAGGGGCATTACGCATATAAAGCACTGTGGGGTCTCCTAAAAGAGACGCGAGGATATTTTGTAAATGTAAGCGTGTTGTTGTTGTACTCACTCGATCATGTGGGGAATATAGCATTTCTGATGCATGAAAGGGGGTCGAGGTTAGACGAGGTAGCCGATGGCGTCCACGGGCTTGGAATGGACTTTGTTCACTCTTGTTTTCTCTGACAGAGATAGAGACGGCGAGAAAGCGAAGGGAAAGGGCTCGAGCAGAGGAACGTGGGAGCTCGTTGGAAACTGGCAGTGAGGGAACTTTTACCCATTGAGAGTTGGGAAGTTTCAAACAAGAGGACATGACTTGAGAATTAAGGGACAGAAGTTTAGGGGTAACATGAGGGGGAACATCTTCACTCAGAGAGTGGTAGCTGTGTGGAATGAGTTTCCGGTGGAAATGGTGGAGGCAGGTTCGATTTTATCATTTAAAAATAAATTGGATAGGTATATGGACGGGAAAGGAATGGATAATTATGGTCTGAGCGCAGGTAGATGAGACCAGGGGAAAATAAGTGTTCGGCACGGACTTGAAGGGCCGAGATGGCCTGTTTTCCATGCTGTAATTGTTATATGGTTATATGGAGATAAAGCGTTAAGGCGGTGAACGAGAGCAAGAAGCAACACCGATACAGACATGATGTACCTGGGAGAGAGGTGAGGGAGGGGTCTGGCGGCGACTGAAACAAGGAATGTTCTACATATTCTACAGAGAGACAGGCAGAGCCTGAGTACAACAGGCTCCCACCTGGAACCAGGAATTCGATTTGAACCCATTCTTCCAAAGATCCTTCCCGAAGAACACAAATCTGTTGTGCGGAGAGCAAATGCTGCAAACATCTGATGAACTTCTGAACAAGTGGGAAGGGCGATTGCTTCAATCTTTATATTTTCACAAAAGTGTTTCTGTTCCTTTGACGGATGCAGTTAACGGGTTGAAATGAACGGATCGACAGACAGCTCTGAATTCAGTTGCTGTTTATTTCACTCTTCCCACATTTACATTCCCCCTGGTTTTATTTCCGCGCTCACTGGGGTTTCACGACGCAGAATTTGGGGATTAAATGGGAGCCGTTCAGCGCCGACTTGTTGTCCACCGGGTTTCTGCCCTACAGCCCCTGAGCCCTGCTCCTGATGCTGAGCAGAACCGGACCAGATTCTCAGCCACTTTTCATCCCAATGCCTGAAGAAAGGATAAAGTTTCTCCGTGAATTTATGCCCAGCGAAGGTGTGGAGATGAGACTTGGTGTCCGCGTCATAAAATGAAACTGTCCCGGACTCGTAACTGAGATAAACTTCCACCCTCCCGGGGATGGGACGGGCGGGGAGAGGGGATGGAGGGGAGGTGAATGCATCAAACACCTCATCCCACCGCCATATCCTCCAGACTGCATTCTCGAGGGTCAGTGTGACCGGCCCCTTCCTCTCCACAGACTCTGCGGCGACTCCCAGACTCCAGCCCCGACTCCCCGCCACCTCCACCTCCCAGTAATGTCTCCCCGATGTGAATCCCTCCGATCCTAGCACACACGCCCCGGCTGTAAACCTCTTCCCGGTGTCAGGGAGACTCCTCCGGGTCTCGGTCCATCTCACCCTCTTCCGATCCTCAGAGACCTCGAGCCACTGATGCGCTGTTTCCACATCCAGGGTGACGGAGACTGGGGGGAGAAGCAGAGAATCAGAGAGTCCCCGGGGGTCGGTGGGGGAGAGTCAGGCACAGGCGGGCGGACAACTGACACCTTGCCCAGGGGTTTTACCCACAACCACATTGGATTGACAACAGACATCTTTCCAGGAGCTTTTAACCGGGCTGGAGAGGGGACATTCCGCAGATTATCGGGAACAGGAGGGGGCACTGTGCGTGGATGGGGAAAACAAACGTGGAAAGTGAGGATGAACAATAAATTGCGGGTGGAGATGGTGAAATAAGGAGGGTTTTCAAATATCTTGGCAGTAGATGGCGAGGGAGAGGCAGATTGGAAGATGAGGAGACGGAGGTGTGTGATAATTAAAGAGGAAGTAGAGATGTGGGGTGGAGTAGCCGTGATCATACTGAACGGGAGTAGACTGGACACGCGGGGCAATCTGCTACTCTTTACTTGCTTTCTTTAGTGGAGGGTAGATTTGATGTGTCTGTACAACCAAGAACACTCTGATCTCATTGTGAAGCAATATATGAACTTCACTGAGGGACTTGACAATGTTTCACATGTAAGGCTGGTCCATAAAAGGAAGTCAGGTTGCATCCAAGACGAGTTGGTAAACTGGTAAAAAGTAGGTGTGATTTTTCTGCCAGGAGATCTGTGACTGGTGGTGTGCATCAGAGATCGGTGCTGCAACCATTGCTGTTTATTTTATGTGTTCATGGCTTGGATGTGAATGTAGGAGGTGTGACTACTAAGATTGTGGAAAACGGGTAATGTTGTGGAATGCAAGGTAGTCTGTCAAAGTCTGCAGCAGGATATAGGCTAGATTATCGAAACCTTATTGTCATGCAGGGATATCAATACTTGAGGACGCAGTTTTCTTCACACAAAGAGTTGTTAATACCTGGAATATTTTGCCATAGGATGTGGTGAAATCAGATGTAACCACTATATTTAAGACGCATTGCGATTTGCCAAACGAGGTGTAGAATAAGGTACACAAAAATGTTGGAGAAACTCAGCGGGTGCAGCAGCATCTATGGAGCGAAGGAAAAAGGCAACGTTTCGGGCCAAAAACCCTTCTTCAGACTAATATGGTTCTAATGTGGGCAAATGTGATTTGTGTGCCTGGGGAAAGGGTGGACATGGAGGCGATGGGCCCAATGGCCTGATCCTGTAATGTACAACCATGGCTCTCTGGCTCCAAGAGCACTGAATGACTGATTATGCACATCCACCGGGTGTGCAGTGAATTCCAAAGGTTGCCTAGTCTCAGCATGCAGTAATGTCTCCTTGTCTCTGTCCTAAATGGTGCAGCTCACATTCAGAGGGTTTCCGCTGGCTCCAGACCCCCTCAGACAGGGGAAACATCCTCCCTGCATCCAGCCCACTGAGCCGTGTAAGGACTTTGTGTTTTACTGAATTCTCCTCTAATACACCTGAACCCTCGAGTACACAGGCCTAGTCTACGCAATTTCACCCAGCACAGCAAACCCATTCTCCCAGGAACAAGGATCTGTTCAAATGCAAACAATCTTTGCTTTGTCTTTGTGATACTTCCCCCAGAGTCCAATAATACCATTAATCTTCACATGTAAGTATTGCATAAAGATGTCTTAAAAAAGATCAATGGAAAAGGTATCAGTTTTACCTCGTTTGATGATATCAGATGTTTCGCTCAATGCTATGTTGTAGAAAAGGGTGCGATCATACTTTTCAATAGGCAACGCGCTATCTACCACCAACATTGGGTTGGTTTCATCAATAACCCTGCAAATATTTAAATGCTGGTTAGAAACTGAGCATTAGCTGTTTTTTTGAGCGGTACTGTAAAAACGTACATTGTTTCAGTCAAAAGCATGTCCTACCTCCTCTTGCGACCAGCTTCCTCCTGAAATAAATAAAACACAAATCTCAATAGATTGAGATGGATCGTCATGATCCCGACGGCGGGTATTTCACTAGATTGCTACAAAATACCCTCTGAGAATTCCCAACTCTTTGTCGCTGTCACACAGACAGAAAGTGGATATTGTCGTAGAGACATCGAACACGGGGGAGAAAGCATTAGGAATGTCGATGAAAATAACTGCGAGTATGCAACTTACGAGGAAGACCGGGCAGGTCGTGGGATTTTATCTGGAGAAGGGAGGACAAAATGGAGATACAAGGGAAAGAGAGTAAAAGAAAAGATAAGACACCAGAATTAACGGGGCAGAACGCCCAGGAAGGGATAGGAGAGTAAGTCCAAGTGAAATGGGAATCAATGTGAAAGGTGCGGGGAGTAATGGATTACAAGTATTATATATGACAAGGACGCTGCTGACAACCTTCTACCGCTGCACCACAGAGAGCATATTAACGTATGGCATCTCTGTGTGGTATCTCAGCTGCACGGAGGCGGAGAGGAGCGTCTTCCACAGAGTGCAGAAGCTTATTGGGACACCGCTACCAGCCTTGGAGGGCATCTACCACACACGGTGCCTCAGGAAGGCCGTCAGCATCCATAAAGACTCCTCACATCCTTGAAATGGACTGTTCGAACTACTTCCCTCTGGCAGACGTTACAAGGCCTTCTACGCCCGAACCTCCAGACTCAGGAACAGCTTCATTCCCAGAGCTATAGCGGCTCTGAGCCGGCCCGGCTGAGTGCCCCCCACCCCCCCTGGACTGTCTCCCTCGGATGGTCACGTCACACAGACACATCTGCACTTTAGTCTGTTGAACTGTTTTGACTATTTTCTATTATTTTACAAACCATGTTCTCGGGATGTAAATGTATTTAGACGTGGTCTTTAATCCTTCACTAAGTCTTTATTAAGACACTACATCCACACGTCCCAGCACTGACCACAACTGGTCTACACACGTACTGGAACCAAGAGAGGGAGGGTGCATGCAGATACTACAGTTATACTACCTAAGGTGGAAGTGTCAAATGGTAATGAGGCAGCTACATATTTGGTTGCATGCATAACCACCTACATCTTTTCCCGTAGAATAAACAGCAGCAGGGTAATTATACAAGCCTGCAACATAGTAACAGCATCATTTAATCAAACAGCACAATATTAAGCAAAGTCGCCATACCGATCAGGGGGCCGGACAACTCTACCTGAGCGGGTCCGTACAGGACCCTCACCCTCACTCCCCTCCCCCAAAGAGAAAGGCAGAGGCGGAGAACTACGTGGGGACTGCGGATCAGACAGAAAAACAGGAGACTGGCCAGAAACCGGCGGACTGCTAGATGGCGACTGCCGAGGCGGATTAGAAGAAGAAGAAGAAGAAGAATCAGTAGGAGAAAGACGTGGAGGAGACGTGCCAGCCGGGGAGGCAAAACTCGGAGGCACCGTTAGAGGCACGGTAGGGGCACGAACAACAACAGGACTAGGCGGCACAAACCGAAGAGGAGAGTCGAGCCACGGAGAGGGAGGCTCCGGGTATGGAAGCGGGGGCGCAGGCTCCCGGACAGCTAACAGATGTTGGCGACGGCGACGGTACACAATGCCCTCGTTGTCTACTAAATAGGAACGGGGTGAGTCCGCCACTCCTACTACAGTGGCAAGCTTGGGAAACCCGGTAGGTGACTGCAAACGGACAACCTGACCCGTCGTGAGGGGGGGGGGGGGGAGAGGGGGCGGCAAGACTTGTCGTGGGACCGGCGCTGTATTTCGTGGCGTCGAGAAATACGGCGGTGGACCGTATCAGGTTGGCGTACCACCGGCACAAGCGACTGCTGAGCGATCGGCATTGGCGGCCGGAGGACACGGGACATGAGCCGCTGAGCAGGTGAACCCAAAACACCGTCTCTAGACACATTTCGCAAATTTAACAGTCCCTGATAAAAATCGCAGTTTGACAAGCGAGACTGCTCCAGCAACGTCTTCGCGCTGCGCACAGCACGTTCAGCCTGTCCGTTACTCTGAGGGAATTCAGGGCTGCTAGTAAAGTGAGTAAAGTTCCACTTTGTAGCGAAGGCAGCAAATTCGGCGCTAGTAAATTGACGGCCGTTGTCAGTCTGGAGCTTGACCGGGGATCCAAAGACAGCAAAATGACGTCGCAGCTTGCCGATGACCATCTCCGATGTGATGGTGGGAAGAAGGTCCACTTCAAACCAGGATGAATACGAGTCCACCAACACCAGGTAGTGCTTCCCACGCCACTCAAAAATATCTGCAGCCAGTGAAGACCATGGCATGTCGGGGGCCGGCTGCTGCAACAGGGGCTGCCGCTGCTGGTGAGGGGCCATGGAGTTGCACTCGGAGCACGCCGCCACTCGAGCCTTGATATACTTGGCCATGGCAGGCCAATAGTACTGCCCTTGAGCATGAGCAATGGTAGCGTCAGCGCCCGGATGCCCCAAATGAGCAGCAGAGTAGTAAGCATCATAGAGTGAGGCAGGGATCACCACCTTGTGACCTTTCACGACGATACCCTCCCGAACCACAAGCTCATCCCGAATCAGGAAGAAGGGCTGCACGCCAGCAGGCAGAGAGGTAGGCTTGCGGGGCCACCCGCACAGAATGACAGCAGACAGCTGTTGCAAGTCAGGGTCGGCAGCAGTGTGCTCGAGTAGGCACCGCAGCTGCTCTAAGGAACAAAAATCACATTCAGCACGTGCAGGTCCTCCTGCTCGTATGGATGTTGGGCACAGGAGGACCGAGGTGCCCTCGACAGAGCATTGGCAACATGCATCTCGGTACCCCTCCTATACACAATGTTGAAATCGAACCGCTGTAGCTGTAGCATCATCCGCTGCAGACGGGCCGGGGCAGCATGAATAGGTTTGTTTAATATCGTAACCAGCGGCTGGTGGTCTGTTTCCACCGTGAACCGAACCCCAAAGAGAAAGTCCCGGAACTTAGAGCACGCAAACACCACAGCAAGGAGCTCCTTCTCAATTTGGGCATACTTTTGCTCAGTGTCCGTCATGGTACGAGAGGCAAACGAGACAGGCTGCAGAGAATCTCTATCACATAGTTGCATGCAGGCTGCACCGAGACCAAAACGGAAGGCATCGCAGGTCACTACAATTGGTAGTCGGAGATCGAAAAACCGGAGAACCGGAGTGCTGACCAGCATTTTTTTCAAAGTGTCAAACGACCGTTGGTGCTGCGGACTCCACGACCAGGCACACTCTTCTTTGTCAGGAGGCGCAGCGGCGCACTGAGCTCACTTAGACACGGAACTATTTACCCAGATAATTTACCATACCGAGAAACCCGCTGCAGGCCAGCGACATCAACAGGTGCAGGGAACTCGGAGATGGCAGTAGTTTTTGTTGGGTCAGGCTTCAGGCCACGAGAGGTAAAGATGTGGCCGACATACGACACTTCAGACAACCGGATCCTACACTTGGACGGGTTCAGCTTGAGGTTTATTTGGCGAGCCCGGTCGAGGACCCGCGGAGATTTCTGTCGTGTTCCGTGAACATCCCGACCATACACGAGGATATCATCGTTACAATGATTGGAACATGGCAGCCCAGCAAACAATTGCTCCATGGAGCGCTGAAGACTTCGC